>NW_026600263.1:275000-278756 GCF_029448725.1 Salvelinus fontinalis
GACTAGACTTAACCCCCCCCTCAGACGACTAGACTTAACCCCCCCCCCTCAGACGACTAGACTTAACCTCCCCCCTCAGACGACTAGACTTAACCCCCCCCCTCAGACGACTAGACTTAACCCCCCCCTCAGACGACTAGACTTAACCCCCCCCTCAGACGACTAGACTTAACCCCCCCCTCAGACGACTAGACTTAACCCCCCCCTCAGACGACTAGACTTAACCCCCCCCCTCAGACGACTAGACTTAACCCCCCCCTCAGACGACTAGACTTAACCCCCCCCCTCAGACGACTAGACTTAACCCCCCCCTCAGACGACTAGACTTAACCCCCCCCTCAGACGACTAGACTTAACCCCCCCCTCAGACGACTAGACTTAACCCCCCCCCTCAGACGACTAGACTTAACCCCCCCCTCAGACGACTAGACTTAACCCCCCCCTCAGACGACTAGACTTAACCCTCCCCCTCAGACGACTAGACTTAACCCCCCCCTCAGACGACTAGACTAACCCCCTCCCCCCAGACGACTAGACTAACCCCCTCCCCCCCAGACGACTAGACTAACCCCCCCTCCCCCCCAGACGACTAGACTAACCCCCCCTCCCCTCAGACGACTAGACTAACCCCCCCTCCCCTCAGACGACTAGACTAACCCCCCCTCCCCTCAGACGACTAGACTAACCCCCCCTCCCCTCAGACGACTAGACTAACCCCCCCTCCCCTCAGACGACTAGACTTAACCCCCCCTCAGACGACTAGACTTAACCCCCCCTCAGACGACTAGACTTAACCCCCCCCTCAGACGACTAGATTAACCCCCCCCCTCAGACGACTAGATTAACCCCCCCCCTCAGACGACTAGATTAACCCCCCCCATCAGACGACTAGATTAACCCCCCCCTCAGAGGACTAGACTAACCCCCCCCCCCCTCAGAGGACTAGACTAACCCCCCTCAGACGACTAGACTAACCCCCCCTCAGACGACTAGACTAACCCCCCCCCTCAGACGACTAGACTAACCCCCCCCCTCAGACGACTAGACTAACCCCCCCCCTCAGACGACTAGACTAACCCCCCCCCTCAGACGACTAGACTAACCCCCCCCCTCAGACGACTAGACTAACCCCCCCCCTCAGACGACTAGACTAACCCCCCCCCTCAGACGACTAGACTAACCCCCCCCCTCAGACGACTAGACTAACCCCCCCCCTCAGACGACTAGACTAACCCCCCCCTCAGACGACTAGACTAACCCCCCCCTCAGACGACTAGACTAACCCCCCCCCTCAGACGACTAGACTAACCCCCCCTCAGACGACTAGACTAACCCCCCCCCTCAGACGACTAGACTAACCCCCCCCTCAGACGACTAGACTAACCCCCCCCCTCAGACGACTAGACTAACCCCCCCCTCAGACGACTAGACTAACCCCCCCCTCAGACGACTAGACTAACCCCCCCCTCAGACGACTAGACTAACCCCCCCCTCAGACGACTAGACTAACCCCCCCTCAGACGACTAGACTAACCCCCCCCCAGACGACTAGACTAACCCCCCCCTCAGACGACTAGACTAACCCCCCCTCAGACGACTAGACTAACCCCCCCTCAGACGACTAGACTAACCCCCCCATCAGACGACTAGACTAACCCCCCCCCTCAGACGACTAGACTAACCCCCCCTCAGACTAACCCCCCCCTCAGACGACTAGACTAACCCCCCCTCAGACGACTAGACTAACCCCCCCCCTCAGACGACTAGACTAACCCCCCCCTCAGACGACTAGACTAACCCCCCCCTCAGTCAGACTAGACTAACCCCCCCTCAGACGACTAGACTAACCCCCCCCTCAGACGACTAGACTAACCCCCCCCTCAGACGACTAGACTAACCCCCCCCTCAGACGACTAGACTAACCCCCCCCTCAGACGACTAGACTAACCCCCCCCTCAGACGACTAGACTAACCCCCCCCTCAGACGACTAGACTAACCCCCCCCCTCAGACGACTAGACTAACCCCCCCCCTCAGACGACTAGACTAACCCCCCCCCTCAGACTAACCCCCCCCCTCAGAGCTAGACAACCCCCCTCAGACTAACCCCCCCCTCAGACGACTAGACTAACCCCCCCCTCAGACGACTAGACTAACCCCCCCCTCAGACGACTAGACTAACCCCCCCCTCAGACGACTAGACTAACCCCCCCCTCAGACGACTAGACTAACCCCCCCCTCAGACGACTAGACTAACCCCCCCCTCAGACGACTAGACTAACCCCCCCCTCAGACGACTAGACTAACCCCCCCCTCAGACGACTAGACTAACCCCCCCCCTCAGACGACTAGACTAACCCCCCCCCTCAGACGACTAGACTAACCCCCCCCCCTCAGACGACGAGACTAACCCCCCCCCTCAGACGACGAGACTAAACCCCCCCCTCAGACGACGAGACTAACCCCCCCCTCAGACGACTAGACTAACCCCCCCCCCTCAGACGACTAGACTAACCCCCCCCCTCAGACGACTAGACTAACCCCCCCCCTCAGACGACTAGACTAACCCCCCCCCTCAGACGACTAGACTAACCCCCCCCTCAGACGACTAGACTAACCCCCCCCCTCAGACGACTAGACTAACCCCCCCCCTCAGACGACTAGACTAACCCCCCCCTCAGACGACTAGACTAACCCCCCCTCAGACGACTAGACTAACCCCCCCCTCAGCCGACTAGACTAACCCCCCCTCAGACGACTAGACTAACCCCCCCCTCAGACGACTAGACTAACCCCCCCCTCAGACGACTAGACTAACCCCCCCCTCAGACGACTAGACTAACCCCCCCCCTCAGACGACTAGACTAACCCCCCTCAGCTAACCCCTCAGACGACTAGACTAACCCCCCCCTCAGACGACTAGACTAACCCCCCCCTCAGACGACTAGACTAACCCCCCCCCTCAGACCTAACCCCCCCCCTCAGACGACTAGACTAACCCCCCCCTCAGACGACTAGACTAACCCCCCCCCTCAGACGACTAGACTAACCCCCCCCCTCAGACGACTAGACTAACCCCCCCCTCAGACGACTAGACTAACCCCCCCCCCTCAGACGACTAACCCCCCCCCTCAGACGACTAGACTAACCCCCCCCCTCAGACGACTAGACTAACCCCCCCCCTCAGACGACTAGACTAACCCCCCCCCTCAGACGACTAGACTAACCCCCCCCCCCTCAGACCGGACTAGACTAACCCCCCCCCCTCAGACGACTAGACTAACCCCCCCCCACAGACGACTAGACTAACCCCCCCCTCAGACGACTAGACTAACCCCCCCCCCTCAGACGACTAGACTAACCCCCCCCCCTCAGACGACTAGACTAACCCCCCCCTCAGACGACTAGGACTAACCCCCCCCTCAGACGACTAGACTACACCCCCCCCTCAGACGACTAGACTAACCCCCCCCCTCAGACGACTAGACTAACCCCCCCTCAGACGACTAGACTAACCCCCCCCCTCAGACGACTAGACTAACCCCCCCCCTCAGACGACTAGACTAACCCCCCCCTCAGACGACTAGACTAACCCCCCCCTCAGACGACTAGACTAACCCCCCCCTCAGACGACTAGACTAACCCCCCCCCTCAGACCTAGACTACCCCCCTCAGACGACTAGACTAACCCCCCCTCAGACGACTAGACTAACCCCCCCCTCAGACGACTAGGACTAAACCCCCCCCTCAGACGACT
>NW_026600263.1:289256-371756 GCF_029448725.1 Salvelinus fontinalis
TACCCTCTCTGGGGGGACAAAGACAACATCTAGAATACAACATCTAGAATACCCTCTCTGGGGGGACAAAGACAACATCTAGAATACAACATCTAGAATACAACATCTAGAATACCCTCTCTGGGGGGACAAAGACAACATCTAGAATACCCTCTCTGGGGAGACAAAGACAACATCTAGAATACAACATCTAGAATACCCTCTCTGGGGAGACAAAGACAACATCTAGAATACCCTCTCTGGGGAGACAAAGACAACATCTAGAATACAACATCTAGAATACCCTCTCTGGGGAGACAAAGACAACATCTATAATACCCTCTCTGGGGGGACAAAGACAACATCTAGAATACAACATCTAGAATACCCTCTCTGGGGAGACAAAGACAACATCTAGAATACCCCCTCTGGGGGGACAAAGACAACATCTAGAATACCCTCTCTGGGGGGACAAAGACAACATCTAGAATACCCTCTCTGGGGGGACAAAGACAACATCTAGAATACCCTCTCTGGGGGGACAAAGACAACATCTAGAATACAACATCTAGAATACCCTCTCTGGGGGGACAAAGACAACATCTAGAATACAACATCTAGAATACCCTCTCTGGGGGGACAAAGACAACATCTAGAATACCCTCTCTGGGGGGACAAAGACAACATCTAGAATACCCTCTCTGGGGAGACAAAGACAACATCTAGAATACCCTCTCTGGGGGGACAAAGACAACATCTAGAATACAACATCTAGAATACCCTCTCTGGGGGGACAAAGACAACATCTAGAATACAACATCTAGAATACCCTCTCTGGGGGGACAAAGACAACATCTAGAATACCCTCTCTGGGGGGACAAAGACAACATCTAGAATACCCTCTCTGGGGAGACAAAGACAACATCTAGAATACAACATCTAGAATACCCTCTCTGGGGGGACAAAGACAACATCTAGAATACAACATCTAGAATACCCTCTCTGGGGGGACAAAGACAACATCTAGAATACAACATCTAGAATACACTCTCTGGGGGGACAAAGACAACATCTAGAATACAACATCTAGAATACCCTCTCTGGGGGGACAAAGACAACATCTAGAATACAACATCTAGAATACCCTCTCTGGGGGGACAAAGACAACATCTAGAATACAACATCTAGAATACCCTCTCTGGGGGGACAAAGACAACATCTAGAATACAACATCTAGAATACCCTCTCTGGGGGGACAAAGACAACATCTAGAATACCCTCTCTGGGGGGACAAAGACAACATCTAGAATACCCTCTCTGGGGGGACAAAGACAACATCTAGAATACAACATCTAGAATACCCTCTCTGGGGAGACAAAGACAACATCTAGAATACCCTCTCTGGGGGGACAAAGACAACATCTAGAATACCCTCTCTGGGGAGACAAAGACAACATCTAGAATACCCTCTCTGGGGGGACAAAGACAACATCTAGAATACCCTCTCTGGGGGGACAAAGACAACATCTAGAATACCCTCTCTGGGGGGACAAAGACAACATCTAGAATACCCTCTCTGGGGGGACAAAGACAACATCTAGAATACCCTCTCTGGGGGGACAAAGACAACATCTAGAATACCCTCTCTGGGGGGACAAAGACAACATCTAGAATACCCTCTCTGGGGAGACAAAGACAACATCTAGAATACAACATCTAGAATACAACATCTAGAATACCCTCTCTGGGGGGACAAAGACAACATCTAGAATACAACATCTAGAATACACTCTCTGGGGGGACAAAGACAACATCTAGAATACAACATCTAGAATACCCTCTCTGGGGGGACAAAGACAACATCTAGAATACCCTCTCTGGGGGGACAAAGACAACATCTAGAATACCCTCTCTGGGGGGACAAAGACAACATCTAGAATACAACATCTAGAATACACTCTCTGGGGGGACAAAGACAACATCTAGAATACCCTCTCTGGGGGGACAAAGACAACATCTAGAATACCCTCTCTGGGGGGACAAAGACAACATCTAGAATACCCTCTCTGGGGGGACAAAGACAACATCTAGAATACCCTCTCTGGGGGGACAAAGACAACATCTAGAATACAACATCTAGAATACCCTCTCTGGGGGGACAAAGACAACATCTAGAATACCCTCTCTGGGGGGACAAAGACAACATCTAGAATACCCTCTCTGGGGGGACAAAGACAACATCTAGAATACCCTCTCTGGGGGGACAAAGACAACATCTAGAATACCCTCTCTGGGGGGACAAAGACAACATCTAGAATACCCTCTCTGGGGGGACAAAGACAACATCTAGAATACAACATCTAGAATACCCTCTCTGGGGGGACAAAGACAACATCTAGAATACCCTCTCTGGGGGGACAAAGACAACATCTAGAATACCCTCTCTGGGGGGACAAAGACAACATCTAGAATACCCTCTCTGGGGGGACAAAGACAACATCTAGAATACCCTCTCTGGGGGGACAAAGACAACATCTAGAATACCCTCTCTGGGGGGACAAAGACAACATCTAGAATACAACATCTAGAATACCCTCTCTGGGGGGACAAAGACAACATCTAGAATACCCTCTCTGGGGAGACAAAGACAACATCTAGAATACCCTCTCTGGGGAGACAAAGACAACATCTAGAATACACTCTCTGGGGGGACAAAGACAACATCTAGAATACCCTCTCTGGGGGGACAAAGACAACATCTAGAATACACTCTCTGGGGGGACAAAGACAACATCTAGAATACCCTCTCTGGGGGGACAAAGACAACATCTAGAATACCCTCTCTGGGGAGACAAAGACAACATCTAGAATACCCTCTCTGGGGGGACAAAGACAACATCTAGAATACCCTCTCTGGGGGGACAAAGACAACATCTAGAATACAACATCTAGAATACAACATCTAGAATACCCTCTCTGGGGAGACAAAGACAACATCTAGAATACAACATCTAGAATACCCTCTCTGGGGGGACAAAGACAACATCTAGAATACAACATCTAGAATACACTCTCTGGGGGGACAAAGACAACATCTAGAGTACCCTCTCTGGGGGGACAAAGACAACATCTAGAATACCCTCTCTGGGGAGACAAAGACAACATCTAGAGTACCCTCTCTGGGGAGACAAAGACAACATCTAGAATACCCTCTCTGGGGAGACAAAGACAACATCTAGAATACAACATCTAGTCATCTAGAATACCCTCTCTGGGGGGACAAAGACAACATCTAGAATACACTCTCTGGGGGGACAAAGACAACATCTAGAATACCCTCTCTGGGGGAGACAAAGACAACATCTAGAATACAACATCTAGAATACCCTCTCTGGGGGGACAAAGACAACATCTAGAATACCCTCTCTGGGGGGACAAAGACAACATCTAGAATACCCTCTCTGGGGAGACAAAGACAACATCTAGAATACAACATCTAGAATACAACATCTAGAATACCCTCTCTGGGGGGACAAAGACAACATCTAGAATACACTCTCTGGGGGGACAAAGACAACATCTAGAATACCCTCTCTGGGGAGACAAAGACAACATCTAGAATACAACATCTAGAATACAACATCTAGAATACCCTCTCTGGGGAGACAAAGACAACATCTAGAATACCCTCTCTGGGGGGACAAAGACAACATCTAGAATACAACATCTAGAATACCCTCTCTGGGGGGACAAAGACAACATCTAGAATACAACATCTAGAATACCCTCTCTGGGGGGACAAAGACAACATCTAGAATACAACATCTAGAATACCCTCTCTGGGGGGACAAAGACAACATCTAGAATACAACATCTAGAATACCCTCTCTGGGGGGACAAAGACAACATCTAGAATACAACATCTAGAATACCCTCTCTGGGGGGACAAAGACAACATCTAGAATACCCTCTCTGGGGGGACAAAGACAACATCTAGAATACAACATCTAGAATACAACATCTAGAATACCCTCTCTGGGGGGACAAAGACAACATCTAGAATACAACATCTAGAATACAACATCTAGAATACCCTCTCTGGGGGGACAAAGACAACATCTAGAATACAACATCTAGAATACAACATCTAGAATACCCTCTCTGGGGGGACAAAGACAACATCTAGAATACAACATCTAGAATACCCTCTCTGGGGGGACAAAGACAACATCTAGAATACAACATCTAGAATACAACATCTAGAATACCCTCTCTGGGGGGACAAAGACAACATCTAGAATACAACATCTAGAATACCCTCTCTGGGGGGACAAAGACAACATCTAGAATACAACATCTAGAATACAACATCTAGAATACCCTCTCTGGGGGGACAAAGACAACATCTAGAATACCCTCTCTGGGGGGACAAAGACAACATCTAGAATACCCTCTCTGGGGGGACAAAGACAACATCTAGAATACCCTCTCTGGGGGGACAAAGACAACATCTAGAATACAACATCTAGAATACCCTCTCTGGGGGGACAAAGACAACATCTAGAATACAACATCTAGAATACCCTCTCTGGGGGGACAAAGACAACATCTAGAATACCCTCTCTGGGGGGACAAAGACAACATCTAGAATACCCTCTCTGGGGAGACAAAGACAACATCTAGAATACACTCTCTGGGGGGACAAAGACAACATCTAGAGTACAACATCTAGAATACAACATCTAGAATACAACATCTAGAATACCCTCTCTGGGGGGACAAAGACAACATCTAGAATACACTCTCTGGGGGGACAAAGACAACATCTAGAATACCCTCTCTGGGGGGACAAAGACAACATCTAGAATACCCTCTCTGGGGGGACAAAGACAACATCTAGAATACCCTCTCTGGGGGGACAAAGACAACATCTAGAATACCCTCTCTGGGGAGACAAAGACAACATCTAGAATACCCTCTCTGGGGGGACAAAGACAACATCTAGAATACAACATCTAGAATACCCTCTCTGGGGGGACAAAGACAACATCTAGAATACAACATCTAGAATACCCTCTCTGGGGGGACAAAGACAACATCTAGAGTACCCTCTCTGGGGGGACAAAGACAACATCTAGAATAACCTCTCTGGGGAGACAAAGACAACATCTAGAATACACTCTCTGGGGGGACAAAGACAACATCTAGAGTACAACATCTAGAATACAACATCTAGAATACAACATCTAGAATACCCTCTCTGGGGGGACAAAGACAACATCTAGAATACAACATCTAGAATACCCTCTCTGGGGGGACAAAGACAACATCTAGAATACCCTCTCTGGGGGGACAAAGACAACATCTAGAATACAACATCTAGAATACCCTCTCTGGGGGGACAAAGACAACATCTAGAATACAACATCTAGAATACCCTCTCTGGGGGGACAAAGACAACATCTAGAATACCCTCTCTGGGGGGACAAAGACAACATCTAGAATACCCTCTCTGGGGGGACAAAGACAACATCTAGAATACCCTCTCTGGGGAGACAAAGACAACATCTAGAATACCCTCTCTGGGGGGACAAAGACAACATCTAGAATACCCTCTCTGGGGGGACAAAGACAACATCTAGAATACCCTCTCTGGGGGGACAAAGACAACATCTAGAATACCCTCTCTGGGGGGACAAAGACAACATCTAGAATACCCTCTCTGGGGGGACAAAGACAACATCTAGAATACCCTCTCTGGGGGGACAAAGACAACATCTAGAATACACATCTGAATACAACATCTAGAATACCCTCTCTGGGGGGACAAAGACAACATCTAGAATACAACATCTAGAATACCCTCTCTGGGGGGACAAAGACAACATCTAGAATACAACATCTAGAATACCCTCTCTGGGGGGACAAAGACAACATCTAGAATACCCTCTCTGGGGGGACAAAGACAACATCTAGAATACCCTCTCTGGGGGGACAAAGACAACATCTAGAATACAACATCTAGAATACCCTCTCTGGGGGGACAAAGACAACATCTAGAATACCCTCTCTGGGGGGACAAAGACAACATCTAGAATACCCTCTCTGGGGGGACAAAGACAACATCTAGAATACCCTCTCTGGGGGGACAAAGACAACATCTAGAATACCCTCTCTGGGGGGACAAAGACAACATCTAGAATACAACATCTAGAATACCCTCTCTGGGGGGACAAAGACAACATCTAGAATACCCTCTCTGGGGGGACAAAGACAACATCTAGAATACCCTCTCTGGGGGGACAAAGACAACATCTAGAATACCCTCTCTGGGGGGACAAAGACAACATCTAGAATACCCTCTCTGGGGGGACAAAGACAACATCTAGAATACAACATCTAGAATACCCTCTCTGGGGGGACAAAGACAACATCTAGAATACCCTCTCTGGGGGGACAAAGACAACATCTAGAATACCCTCTCTGGGGGGACAAAGACAACATCTAGAATACCCTCTCTGGGGGGACAAAGACAACATCTAGAATACCCTCTCTGGGGGGACAAAGACAACATCTAGAATACCCTCTCTGGGGGGACAAAGACAACATCTAGAATACAACATCTAGAATACCCTCTCTGGGGGGACAAAGACAACATCTAGAATACCCTCTCTGGGGAGACAAAGACAACATCTAGAATACCCTCTCTGGGGGGACAAAGACAACATCTAGAATACCCTCTCTGGGGGGACAAAGACAACATCTAGAATACCCTCTCTGGGGGGACAAAGACAACATCTAGAATACACTCTCTGGGGGGACAAAGACAACATCTAGAATACCCTCTCTGGGGGGACAAAGACAACATCTAGAATACCCTCTCTGGGGGGACAAAGACAACATCTAGAATACACTCTCTGGGGGGACAAAGACAACATCTAGAATACCCTCTCTGGGGGGACAAAGACAACATCTAGAATACCTCTAGCAACATCTAGAATACCCTCTCTGGGGGGACAAAGACAACATCTAGAATACAACATCTAGAATACCCTCTCTGGGGGGACAAAGACAACATCTAGAATACAACATCTAGAATACCCTCTCTGGGGGGACAAAGACAACATCTAGATACCCTCTCTGGGGGGACAAAGACAACATCTAGAATACCCTCTCTGGGGGGACAAAGACAACATCTAGAATACCCTCTCTGGGGAGACAAAGACAACATCTAGAATACCCTCTCTGGGGGAGACAAAGACAACATCTAGAATACAACATCTAGAATACCCTCTCTGGGGGGACAAAGACAACATCTAGAATACCCTCTCTGGGGGGACAAAGACAACATCTAGAATACCCTCTCTGGGGGGACAAAGACAACATCTAGAATACAACATCTAGAATACCCTCTCTGGGGGGACAAAGACAACATCTAGAATACCCTCTCTGGGGGGACAAAGACAACATCTAGAATACCCTCTCTGGGGGGACAAAGACAACATCTAGAATACAACATCTAGAATACCCTCTCTGGGGGGACAAAGACAACATCTAGAATACCCTCTCTGGGGGGACAAAGACAACATCTAGAATACCCTCTCTGGGGGGACAAAGACAACATCTAGAATACAACATCTAGAATACCCTCTCTGGGGGGACAAAGACAACATCTAGAATACCCTCTCTGGGGGGACAAAGACAACATCTAGAATACAACATCTAGAATACCCTCTCTGGGGGGACAAAGACAACATCTAGAATACAACATCTAGAATACCCTCTCTGGGGGGACAAAGACAACATCTAGAATACAACATCTAGAATACCCTCTCTGGGGGGACAAAGACAACATCTAGAATACAACATCTAGAATACCCTCTCTGGGGGGACAAAGACAACATCTAGAATACCCTCTCTGGGGGGACGACAACATCTAGAATACAACATCTAGAATACAACATCTAGAATACCCTCTCTGGGGGGACAAAGACAACATCTAGAATACACTCTCTGGGGGACAAGACAACATCTAGAATACCCTCTCTGGGGGGACAAAGACAACATCTAGAATACAACATCTAGAATACAACATCTAGAATACCCTCTCTGGGGGGACAAAGACAACATCTAGAATACAACATCTAGAATACCCTCTCTGGGGGGACAAAGACAACATCTAGAATACACCTCTAGAAGACAACATCTAGAATACCCTCTCTGGGGGGACAAAGACAACATCTAGAATACAACATCTAGAATACCCTCTCTGGGGGGACAAAGACAACATCTAGAATACAACATCTAGAATACAACATCTAGAATACCCTCTCTGGGGGGACAAAGACAACATCTAGAATACCCTCTCTGGGGGGACAAAGACAACATCTAGAATACCCTCTCTGGGGGGACAAAGACAACATCTAGAATACCCTCTCTGGGGGGACAAAGACAACATCTAGAATACAACATCTAGAATACCCTCTCTGGGGGGACAAAGACAACATCTAGATACAACATCTAGAATACCCTCTCTGGGGGGACAAAGACAACATCTAGAATACCCTCTCTGGGGGGACAAAGACAACATCTAGAATACCCTCTCTGGGGGGACAAAGACAACATCTAGAATACACTCTCTGGGGGGACAAAGACAACATCTAGAATACAACATCTAGAATACAACATCTAGAATACAACATCTAGAATACCCTCTCTGGGGGGACAAAGACAACATCTAGAATACCCTCTCTGGGGGGACAAAGACAACATCTAGAATACCCTCTCTGGGGGGACAAAGACAACATCTAGAATACCCTCTCTGGGGGGACAAAGACAACATCTAGAATACCCTCTCTGGGGGGACAAAGACAACATCTAGAATACCCTCTCTGGGGGGACAAAGACAACATCTAGAATACCCTCTCTGGGGGGACAAAGACAACATCTAGAATACAACATCTAGAATACCCTCTCTGGGGGGACAAAGACAACATCTAGAATACAACATCTAGAATACCCTCTCTGGGGGGACAAAGACAACATCTAGAATACCCTCTCTGGGGGGACAAAGACAACATCTAGAATACCCTCTCTGGGGAGACAAAGACAACATCTAGAATACACTCTCTGGGGGAGACAAAGACAACATCTAGAATACCCTCTCTGGGGGGACAAAGACAACATCTAGAATACAACATCTAGAATACCCTCTCTGGGGGGACAAAGACAACATCTAGAATACCCTCTCTGGGGGGACAAAGACAACATCTAGAATACAACATCTAGAATACCCTCTCTGGGGGACAAAGACAACATCTAGAATACAACATCTAGAATACCCTCTCTGGGGGGACAAAGACAACATCTAGAATACAACATCTAGAATACCTCTCTGGGGGGACAAAGACAACATCTAGAATACCCTCTCTGGGGGGACAAAGACAACATCTAGAATACCCTCTCTGGGGGGACAAAGACAACATCTAGAATACCCTCTCTGGGGAGACAAAGACAACATCTAGAATACCCTCTCTGGGGGGACAAAGACAACATCTAGAATACAACATCTAGAATACCCTCTCTGGGGGGACAAAGACAACATCTAGAATACCCTCTCTGGGGGGACAAAGAATCAACATCTAGAATACCCTCTCTGGGGGGACAAAGACAACATCTAGAATACCCTCTCTGGGGGGACAAAGACAACATCTAGAATACCCTCTCTGGGGGGACAAAGACAACATCTAGAATACAACATCTAGAATACCCTCTCTGGGGGGACAAAGACAACATCTAGAATACCCTCTCTGGGGAGACAAAGACAACATCTAGAATACCCTCTCTGGGGGGACAAAGACAACATCTAGAATACCCTCTCTGGGGGGACAAAGACAACATCTAGAATACACTCTCTGGGGGGACAAAGACAACATCTAGAATACCCTCTCTGGGGGGACAAAGACAACATCTAGAATACCCTCTCTGGGGGGACAAAGACAACATCTAGAATACCCTCTCTGGGGGGACAAAGACAACATCTAGAGTACAACATCTAGAATACCCTCTCTGGGGGGACAAAGACAACATCTAGAATACCCTCTCTGGGGAGACAAAGACAACATCTAGAATACACTCTCTGGGGGGACAAAGACAACATCTAGAATACAACATCTAGAATACCCTCTCTGGGGGGACAAAGACAACATCTAGAATACAACATCTAGAATACCCTCTCTGGGGAGACAAAGACAACATCTAGAATACCCTCTCTGGGGGGACAAAGACAACATCTAGAATACCCTCTCTGGGGAGACAAAGACAACATCTAGAATACAACATCTAGAATACCCTCTCTGGGGGGACAAAGACAACATCTAGAATACAACATCTAGAATACCCTCTCTGGGGGGACAAAGACAACATCTAGAATACCCTCTCTGGGGGGACAAAGACAACATCTAGAATACAACATCTAGAATACCCTCTCTGGGGGGACAAAGACAACATCTAGAATACCCTCTCTGGGGAGACAAAGACAACATCTAGAATACCCTCTCTGGGGGGACAAAGACAACATCTAGAATACAACATCTAGAATACCCTCTCTGGGGGGACAAAGACAACATCTAGAATACCCTCTCTGGGGGGACAAAGACAACATCTAGAATACCCTCTCTGGGGAGACAAAGACAACATCTAGAATACCCTCTCTGGGGGAGACAAAGACAACATCTAGAATACCCTCTCTGGGGGGACAAAGACAACATCTAGAATACACTCTCTGGGGGGACAAAGACAACATCTAGAATACCCTCTCTGGGGGGACAAAGACAACATCTAGAATACAACATCTAGAATACCCTCTCTGGGGGGACAAAGACAACATCTAGAATACAACATCTAGAATACCCTCTCTGGGGGGACAAAGACAACCACAACATCTAGAATACCCTCTCTGGGGGGACAAAGACAACATCTAGAATACAACATCTAGAATACCCTCTCTGGGGGGACAAAGACAACATCTAGAATACCCTCTCTGGGGAGACAAAGACAACATCTAGAATACCCTCTCTGGGGGGACAAAGACAACATCTAGAATACCCTCTCTGGGGGGACAAAGACAACATCTAGAATACAACATCTAGAATACCCTCTCTGGGGGGACAAAGACAACATCTAGAATACCCTCTCTGGGGGGACAAAGACAACATCTAGAATAACCTCTCTGGGGGGACAAAGACAACATCTAGAATACCCTCTCTGGGGGGACAAAGACAACATCTAGAATACAACATCTAGAATACCCTCTCTGGGGGGACAAAGACAACATCTAAATACCATCTAGAATACCCTCTCTGGGGGGACAAAGACAACATCTAGAATACAACATCTAGAATACCCTCTCTGGGGGGACAAAGACAACATCTAGAATACCCTCTCTGGGGGGACAAAGACAACATCTAGAATACCCTCTCTGGGGGGACAAAGACAACATCTAGAATACAACATCTAGAATACCCTCTCTGGGGGGACAAAGACAACATCTAGAATACCCTCTCTGGGGAGACAAAGACAACATCTAGAATACAACATCTAGAATACCCTCTCTGGGGGACGACACATCTAGTACAACATCTAGAATACCCTCTCTGGGGGGACAAAGACAACATCTAGAATACCCTCTCTGGGGGGACAAAGACAACATCTAGAATACAACATCTAGAATACCCTCTCTGGGGGGACAAAGACAACATCTAGAATACAACATCTAGAATACCCTCTCTGGGGGACAAAGACAACATCTAGAATACAACATCTAGAATACCCTCTCTGGGGGGACAAAGACAACATCTAGAATACAACATCTAGAATACCCTCTCTGGGGGGACAAAGACAACATCTAGAATACCCTCTCTGGGGGGACAAAGACAACATCTAGAATACAACATCTAGAATACCCTCTCTGGGGGGACAAAGACAACATCTAGAATACAACATCTAGAATACCCTCTCTGGGGGGACAAAGACAACATCTAGAATACCCTCTCTGGGGGGACAAAGACAACATCTAGAATACAACATCTAGAATACAACATCTAGAATACCCTCTCTGGGGGGACAAAGACAACATCTAGAATACAACATCTAGAATACCCTCTCTGGGGGGACAAAGACAACATCTAGAATACCCTCTCTGGGGGGACAAAGACAACATCTAGAATACAACATCTAGAATACCCTCTCTGGGGGGACAAAGACAACATCTAGAATACAACATCTAGAATACCCTCTCTGGGGGGACAAAGACAACATCTAGAATACAACATCTAGAATACAACATCTAGAATACCCTCTCTGGGGGGACAAAGACAACATCTAGAATACAACATCTAGAATACAACATCTAGAATACAACATCTAGAATACCCTCTCTGGGGGGACAAAGACAACATCTAGAATACAACATCTAGAATACCCTCTCTGGGGGGACAAAGACAACATCTAGAATACCCTCTCTGGGGGGACAAAGACAACATCTAGAATACCCTCTCTGGGGGGACAAAGACAACATCTAGAATACAACATCTAGAATACACTCTCTGGGGGGACAAAGACAACATCTAGAATACAACATCTAGAATACCCTCTCTGGGGGGACAAAGACAACATCTAGAATACAACATCTAGAATACACTCTCTGGGGGGACAAAGACAACATCTAGAATACCCTCTCTGGGGGGACAAAGACAACATCTAGAATACCCTCTCTGGGGGGACAAAGACAACATCTAGAATACAACATCTAGAATACCCTCTCTGGGGGGACAAAGACAACATCTAGAATACCCTCTCTGGGGGGACAAAGACAACATCTAGAATACCCTCTCTGGGGGGACAAAGACAACATCTAGAATACCCTCTCTGGGGGGACAAAGACAACATCTAGAATACAACATCTAGAATACCCTCTCTGGGGGGACAAAGACAACATCTAGAATACCCTCTCTGGGGGGACAAAGACAACATCTAGAATACCCTCTCTGGGGGGACAAAGACAACATCTAGAATACCCTCTCTGGGGAGACAAAGACAACATCTAGAATACACTCTCTGGGGGGACAAAGACAACATCTAGAGTACAACATCTAGAATAACCTCTCTGGGGGGACAAAGACAACATCTAGAATACCCTCTCTGGGGGGACAAAGACAACATCTAGAATACAACATCTAGAATACCCTCTCTGGGGAGACAAAGACAACATCTAGAATACAACATCTAGAATACCCTCTCTGGGGGGACAAAGACAACATCTAGAGTACAACATCTAGAATAACCTCTCTGGGGGGACAAAGACAACATCTAGAGTACAACATCTAGAATAACCTCTCTGGGGGGACAAAGACAACATCTAGAATACCCTCTCTGGGGGGACAAAGACAACATCTAGAATACCCTCTCTGGGGGGACAAAGACAACATCTAGAATACAACATCTAGAATACCCTCTCTGGGGGGACAAAGACAACATCTAGAATACAACATCTAGAATACCCTCTCTGGGGGGACAAAGACAACATCTAGAATACCCTCTCTGGGGGGACAAAGACAACATCTAGAATACCCTCTCTGGGGGGACAAAGACAACATCTAGAATACAACATCTAGAATACCCTCTCTGGGGGGACAAAGACAACATCTAGAATACCCTCTCTGGGGAGACAAAGACAACATCTAGAATACCCTCTCTGGGGGGACAAAGACAACATCTAGAATACAACATCTAGAATACACTCTCTGGGGGGACAAAGACAACATCTAGAGTACAACATCTAGAATACCCTCTCTGGGGGGACAAAGACAACATCTAGAATACAACATCTAGAATACACTCTCTGGGGGGACAAAGACAACATCTAGAATACCCTCTCTGGGGGGACAAAGACAACATCTAGAATACCCTCTCTGGGGAGACAAAGACAACATCTAGAATACCCTCTCTGGGGAGACAAAGACAACATCTAGAATACCCTCTCTGGGGGGACAAAGACAACATCTAGAATACACTCTCTGGGGAGACAAAGACAACATCTAGAATACCCTCTCTGGGGAGACAAAGACAACATCTAGAGTACAACATCTAGAATACCCTCTCTGGGGGGACAAAGACAACATCTAGAATACAACATCTAGAGTACCCTCTCTGGGGGGACAAAGACAACATCTAGAGTACCCTCTCTGGGGGGACAAAGACAACATCTAGAGTACAACATCTAGAATACCCTCTCTGGGGGGACAAAGACAACATCTAGAATACCCTCTCTGGGGAGACAAAGACAACATCTAGAATACCCTCTCTGGGGAGACAAAGACAACATCTAGAATACCCTCTCTGGGGGGACAAAGACAACATCTAGAATACCCTCTCTGGGGGGACAAAGACAACATCTAGAATACCCTCTCTGGGGAGACAAAGACAACATCTAGAATACCCTCTCTGGGGGGACAAAGACAACATCTAGAATAACCTCTCTGGGGGGACAAAGACAACATCTAGAATACACTCTCTGGGGGGACAAAGACAACATCTAGAATACAACATCTAGAATACCCTCTCTGGGGGGACAAAGACAACATCTAGAATACCCTCTCTGGGGGGACAAAGACAACATCTAGAATACAACATCTAGAATACCCTCTCTGGGGGGACAAAGACAACATCTAGAATACCCTCTCTGGGGGGACAAAGACAACATCTAGAATACACTCTCTGGGGGGACAAAGACAACATCTAGAATACAACATCTAGAATACCCTCTCTGGGGGGACAAAGACAACATCTATAATACCCTCTCTGGGGAGACAAAGACAACATCTAGAATACAACATCTAGAATACCCTCTCTGGGGAGACAAAGACAACATCTAGAATACAACATCTAGAATACCCTCTCTGGGGGGACAAAGACAACATCTAGAATACAACATCTAGAATACAACATCTAGAATACAACATCTAGAATAACCTCTCTGGGGGGACAAAGACAACATCTAGAATACACTCTCTGGGGAGACAAAGACAACATCTAGAATACCCTCTCTGGGGGGACAAAGACAACATCTATAATACAACATCTAGAATACCCTCTCTGGGGAGACAAAGACAACATCTAGAATACCCCCTCTGGGGGGACAAAGACAACATCTAGAATACAACATCTAGAATACCCTCTCTGGGGAGACAAAGACAACATCTAGAATACACTCTCTGGGGGGACAAAGACAACATCTAGAATACCCTCTCTGGGGGGACAAAGACAACATCTAGAATACCCTCTCTGGGGGGACAAAGACAACATCTAGAATACCCTCTCTGGGGGGACAAAGACAACATCTAGAATACCCTCTCTTGGGGGACAAAGACAACATCTAGAATACAACATCTAGAATACCCTCTCTGGGGGGACAAAGACAACATCTAGAATACCCTCTCTGGGGGGACAAAGACAACATCTAGAATACCCTCTCTGGGGGGACAAAGACAACATCTAGAATACCCTCTCTGGGGGGACAAAGACAACATCTAGAATACCCTCTCTGGGGGGACAAAGACAACATCTAGAATACCCTCTCTGGGGGAGACAAAGACAACATCTAGAATACCCTCTCTGGGGGGACAAAGACAACATCTAGAATACCCTCTCTGGGGGGACAAAGACAACATCTATAATACAACATCTAGAATACCCTCTCTGGGGGGACAAAGACAACATCTAGAATACCCTCTCTGGGGGGACAAAGACAACATCTAGAATACCCTCTCTGGGGGGACAAAGACAACATCTAGAATACCCTCTCTGGGGGGACAAAGACAACATCTAGAATACAACATCTAGAATACCCTCTCTGGGGGGACAAAGACAACATCTAGAATACCCTCTCTGGGGGGACAAAGACAACATCTAGAATACCCTCTCTGGGGAGAAGACAACATCTAGAATACAACATCTAGAATACCCTCTCTGGGGGGACAAAGACAACATCTAGAATACAACATCTAGAATACCCTCTCTGGGGGGACAAAGACAACATCTAGAATACCCTCTCTGGGGGGACAAAGACAACATCTAGAATACCCTCTCTGGGGGGACAAAGACAACATCTAGAATACACCTCTCTGGGGGGACAAAGACAACATCTAGAATACAACATCTAGAATACCCTCTCTGGGGGGACAAAGACAACATCTAGAATACCCTCTCTGGGGGGACAAAGACAACATCTAGAATACCCTCTCTGGGGGGACAAAGACAACATCTAGAATACCCTCTCTGGGGGGACAAAGACAACATCTAGAATACAACATCTAGAATACCCTCTCTGGGGGAGACAAAGACAACATCTAGAATACCCTCTCTGGGGGGACAAAGACAACATCTAGAATACCCTCTCTGGGGGGACAAAGACAACATCTAGAATACCCTCTCTGGGGGGACAAAGACAACATCTAGAATACAACATCTAGAATACCCTCTCTGGGGGGACAAAGACAACATCTAGAATACCCTCTCTGGGGGGACAAAGACAACATCTAGAATACCCTCTCTGGGGGGACAAAGACAACATCTAGAATACCCTCTCTGGGGAGACAAAGACAACATCTAGAATACCTCTCTGGGGGGACAAAGACAACATCTAGATACAACATCTAGAATACCCTCTCTGGGGGGACAAAGACAACATCTAGAATACCCTCTCTGGGGGGACAAAGACAACATCTAGAATACACCTCTCTGGGGGGACAAAGACAACATCTAGAATACAACATCTAGAATACAACATCTAGAATACCCTCTCTGGGGGGACAAAGACAACATCTAGAATACAACATCTAGAATACCCTCTCTGGGGGGACAAAGACAACATCTAGAATACAACATCTAGAATACACTCTCTGGGGGGACAAAGACAACATCTAGAATACAACATCTAGAATACCCTCTCTGGGGGGACAAAGACAACATCTAGAATACAACATCTAGAATACCCTCTCTGGGGGGACAAAGACAACATCTAGAATACCCTCTCTGGGGGGACAAAGACAACATCTAGAATACCCTCTCTGGGGGGACAAAGACAACATCTAGAATACAACATCTAGAATACCCTCTCTGGGGGGACAAAGACAACATCTAGAATACCCTCTCTGGGGCGACAAAGACAACATCTAGAATACCCTCTCTGGGGGGACAAAGACAACATCTAGAATACCCTCTCTGGGGGGACAAAGACAACATCTAGAATACCCTCTCTGGGGGGACAAAGACAACATCTAGAATACCCTCTCTGGGGGGACAAAGACAACATCTAGAATACCCTCTCTGGGGGGACAAAGACAACATCTAGAATACACTCTCTGGGGGGACAAAGACAACATCTAGAATACCCTCTCTGGGGGGACAAAGACAACATCTAGAATACCCTCTCTGGGAGACAAAGACAACATCTAGAATACCCTCTCTGGGGAGACAAAGACAACATCTAGAATACCCTCTCTGGGGAGACAAAGACAACATCTAGAATACACTCTCTGGGGAGACAAAGACAACATCTAGAATACCCTCTCTGGGGAGACAAAGACAACATCTAGAGTACAACATCTAGAATACCCTCTCTGGGGGGACAAAGACAACATCTAGAATACAACATCTAGAGTACCCTCTCTGGGGGGACAAAGACAACATCTAGAGTACCCTCTCTGGGGGGACAAAGACAACATCTAGAGTACAACATCTAGAATACCCTCTCTGGGGGGACAAAGACAACATCTAGAATACCCTCTCTGGGGAGACAAAGACAACATCTAGAATACCCTCTCTGGGGAGACAAAGACAACATCTAGAATACCCTCTCTGGGGGGACAAAGACAACATCTAGAATACCCTCTCTGGGGGGACAAAGACAACATCTAGAATACCCTCTCTGGGGAGACAAAGACAACATCTAGAATACCCTCTCTGGGGGGACAAAGACAACATCTAGAATAACCTCTCTGGGGGGACAAAGACAACATCTAGAATACACTCTCTGGGGGGACAAAGACAACATCTAGAATACAACATCTAGAATACCCTCTCTGGGGGGACAAAGACAACATCTAGAATACCCTCTCTGGGGGGACAAAGACAACATCTAGAATACAACATCTAGAATACCCTCTCTGGGGGGACAAAGACAACATCTAGAATACCCTCTCTGGGGGGACAAAGACAACATCTAGAATACACTCTCTGGGGGGACAAAGACAACATCTAGAATACAACATCTAGAATACCCTCTCTGGGGGGACAAAGACAACATCTATAATACCCTCTCTGGGGAGACAAAGACAACATCTAGAATACAACATCTAGAATACCCTCTCTGGGGAGACAAAGACAACATCTAGAATACAACATCTAGAATACCCTCTCTGGGGGGACAAAGACAACATCTAGAATACAACATCTAGAATACAACATCTAGAATACAACATCTAGAATAACCTCTCTGGGGGGACAAAGACAACATCTAGAATACACTCTCTGGGGAGACAAAGACAACATCTAGAATACCCTCTCTGGGGGGACAAAGACAACATCTATAATACAACATCTAGAATACCCTCTCTGGGGAGACAAAGACAACATCTAGAATACACTCTCTGGGGGGACAAAGACAACATCTAGAATACCCTCTCTGGGGGGACAAAGACAACATCTAGAATACCCTCTCTGGGGGGACAAAGACAACATCTAGAATACCCTCTCTGGGGGGACAAAGACAACATCTAGAATACCCTCTCTTGGGGGACAAAGACAACATCTAGAATACAACATCTAGAATACCCTCTCTGGGGGGACAAAGACAACATCTAGAATACCCTCTCTGGGGGGACAAAGACAACATCTAGAATACCCTCTCTGGGGGGACAAAGACAACATCTAGAATACCCTCTCTGGGGGGACAAAGACAACATCTAGAATACCCTCTCTGGGGGGACAAAGACAACATCTAGAATACCCTCTCTGGGGAGACAAAGACAACATCTAGAATACCCTCTCTGGGGGGACAAAGACAACATCTATAATACCCTCTCTGGGGGGACAAAGACAACATCTATAATACAACATCTAGAATACCCTCTCTGGGGGGACAAAGACAACATCTAGAATACCCTCTCTGGGGGGACAAAGACAACATCTAGAATACCCTCTCTGGGGGGACAAAGACAACATCTAGAATACCCTCTCTGGGGGGACAAAGACAACATCTAGAATACAACATCTAGAATACCCTCTCTGGGGGGACAAAGACAACATCTAGAATACCCTCTCTGGGGGGACAAAGACAACATCTAGAATACCCTCTCTGGGGAGACAAAGACAACATCTATAATACAACATCTAGAATACCCTCTCTGGGGAGACAAAGACAACATCTAGAATACACTCTCTGGGGGGACAAAGACAACATCTAGAATACCCTCTCTGGGGGGACAAAGACAACATCTAGAATAACCTCTCTGGGGAGACAAAGACAACATCTAGAATAACCTCTCTGGGGAGACAAAGACAACATCTAGAATACCCTCTCTGGGGGGACAAAGACAACATCTAGAATACCCTCTCTGGGGGGACAAAGACAACATCTAGAATACCCTATCTGGGGGGACAAAGACAACATCTAGAATACCCTCTCTGGGGGGACAAAGACAACATCTAGAATACCCTCTCTGGGGGGACAAAGACAACATCTAGAATACAACATCTAGAATACAACATCTAGAATACCCTCTCTGGGGGGACAAAGACAACATCTAGAATACAACATCTAGAATACCCTCTCTGGGGGGACAAAGACAACATCTAGAATACCCTCTCTGGGGGGACAAAGACAACATCTAGAATACCCTCTCTGGGGGGACAAAGACAACATCTAGAATACAACATCTAGAATACCCTCTCTGGGGGGACAAAGACAACATCTAGAATACCCTCTCTGGGGGGACAAAGACAACATCTAGAATACCCTCTCTGGGGGGACAAAGACAACATCTAGAATAACCTCTCTGGGGAGACAAAGACAACATCTAGAATAACCTCTCTGGGGAGACAAAGACAACATCTAGAATACCCTCTCTGGGGGGACAAAGACAACATCTAGAATACACTCTCTGGGGGGACAAAGACAACATCTAGAATACACTCTCTGGGGGGACAAAGACAACATCTAGAATACAACATCTAGAATACAACATCTAGAATACCCTCTCTGGGGGGACAAAGACAACATCTAGAATACAACATCTAGAATACCCTCTCTGGGGGGACAAAGACAACATCTAGAATACAACATCTAGAATACACTCTCTGGGGGGACAAAGACAACATCTAGAATACAACATCTAGAATACCCTCTCTGGGGGGACAAAGACAACATCTAGAATACAACATCTAGAATACCCTCTCTGGGGGGACAAAGACAACATCTAGAATAACCTCTCTGGGGGGACAAAGACAACATCTAGAATACCCTCTCTGGGGGGACAAAGACAACATCTAGAATACAACATCTAGAATACACTCTCTGGGGGGACAAAGACAACATCTAGAGTACAACATCTAGAATACACTCTCTGGGGCGACAAAGACAACATCTAGAATACCCTCTCTGGGGGGACAAAGACAACATCTAGAATACCCTCTCTGGGGGGACAAAGACAACATCTAGAATACCCTCTCTGGGGGGACAAAGACAACATCTAGAATACCCTCTCTGGGGGGACAAAGACAACATCTAGAATACAACATCTAGAATACACTCTCTGGGGGGACAAAGACAACATCTAGAATACCCTCTCTGGGGGGACAAAGACAACATCTAGAATACCCTCTCTGGGGGGACAAAGACAACATCTAGAATACCCTCTCTGGGGGGACAAAGACAACATCTAGAATACCCTCTCTGGGGGGACAAAGACAACATCTAGAATACCACTCTCTGGGGAGACAAAGACAACATCTAGAATACCCTCTCTGGGGAGACAAAGACAACATCTAGAGTACAACATCTAGAATACCCTCTCTGGGGGGACAAAGACAACATCTAGAATACAACATCTAGAATACCCTCTCTGGGGGGACAAAGACAACATCTAGAATACCCTCTCTGGGGGGACAAAGACAACATCTAGAGTACAACATCTAGAATACCCTCTCTGGGGGGACAAAGACAACATCTAGAATACCCTCTCTGGGGAGACAAAGACAACATCTAGAATACCCTCTCTGGGGAGACAAAGACAACATCTAGAATACCCTCTCTGGGGGGACAAAGACAACATCTAGAATACCCTCTCTGGGGGGACAAAGACAACATCTAGAATACCCTCTCTGGGGAGACAAAGACAACATCTAGAATACCCTCTCTGGGGGGACAAAGACAACATCTAGAATACCCTCTCTGGGGGGACAAAGACAACATCTAGAATACCCTCTCTGGGGGACAAAGACAACATCTAGAATACAACATCTAGAATACCCTCTCTGGGGGGACAAAGACAACATCTAGAATACCCTCTCTGGGGGGACAAAGACAACATCTAGAATACAACATCTAGAATACCCTCTCTGGGGGGACAAAGACAACATCTAGAATACCCTCTCTGGGGGGACAAAGACAACATCTAGAATACACTCTCTGGGGGGACAAAGACAACATCTAGAATACAACATCTAGAATACCCTCTCTGGGGGGACAAAGACAACATCTAGAATACCCTCTCAGGGGGACAAAGACAACATCTAGAATACAACATCTAGAATACCCTCTCTGGGGGACAAAGACAACATCTAGAATACAACATCTAGAATACCCTCTCTGGGGGGACAAAGACAACATCTAGAATACACATCTAGAATACAACATCTAGAATACAACATCTAGAATAACCTCTCTGGGGGGACAAAGACAACATCTAGAATACACTCTCTGGGGGGACAAAGACAACATCTAGAATACCCTCTCTGGGGGGACAAAGACAACATCTATAATACAACATCTAGAATACCCTCTCTGGGGAGACAAAGACAACATCTAGAATACCCTCTCTGGGGGGACAAAGACAACATCTAGAATACAACATCTAGAATACCCTCTCTGGGGGGACAAAGACAACATCTAGAATACACTCTCTGGGGGGACAAAGACAACATCTAGAATACCCTCTCTGGGGGGACAAAGACAACATCTAGAATACCCTCTCTGGGGGGACAAAGACAACATCTAGAATACCCTCTCTGGGGGGACAAAGACAACATCTAGAATACCCTCTCTGGGGGGACAAAGACAACATCTAGAATACAACATCTAGAATACCCTCTCTGGGGGGACAAAGACAACATCTAGAATACCCTCTCTGGGGGGACAAAGACAACATCTAGAATACCCTCTCTGGGGGGACAAAGACAACATCTAGAATACCCTCTCTGGGGGGACAAAGACAACATCTAGAATACCCTCTCTGGGGGGACAAAGACAACATCTAGAATACCCTCTCTGGGGAGACAAAGACAACATCTAGAATACCCTCTCTGGGGGGACAAAGACAACATCTATAATACCCTCTCTGGGGGGACAAAGACAACATCTAGAATACAACATCTAGAATACCCTCTCTGGGGGGACAAAGACAACATCTAGAATACCCTCTCTGGGGGGACAAAGACAACATCTAGAATACCCTCTCTGGGGGGACAAAGACAACATCTAGAATACCCTCTCTGGGGGGACAAAGACAACATCTAGAATACAACATCTAGAATACCCTCTCTGGGGGGACAAAGACAACATCTAGAATACCCTCTCTGGGGGGACAAAGACAACATCTAGAATACCCTCTCTGGGGAGACAAAGACAACATCTATAATACAACATCTAGAATACCCTCTCTGGGGAGACAAAGACAACATCTAGAATACACTCTCTGGGGGGACAAAGACAACATCTAGAATACCCTCTCTGGGGGGACAAAGACAACATCTAGAATAACCTCTCTGGGGAGACAAAGACAACATCTAGAATAACCTCTCTGGGGAGACAAAGACAACATCTAGAATACCCTCTCTGGGGGGACAAAGACAACATCTAGAATACCCTCTCTGGGGGGACAAAGACAACATCTAGAATACCCTATCTGGGGGGACAAAGACAACATCTAGAATACCCTCTCTGGGGGGACAAAGACAACATCTAGAATACCCTCTCTGGGGGGACAAAGACAACATCTAGAATACAACATCTAGAATACAACATCTAGAATACCCTCTCTGGGGGGACAAAGACAACATCTAGAATACAACATCTAGAATACCCTCTCTGGGGGGACAAAGACAACATCTAGAATACCCTCTCTGGGGGGACAAAGACAACATCTAGAATACCCTCTCTGGGGGGACAAAGACAACATCTAGAATACAACATCTAGAATACCCTCTCTGGGGGGACAAAGACAACATCTAGAATACCCTCTCTGGGGGGACAAAGACAACATCTAGAATACCCTCTCTGGGGGGACAAAGACAACATCTAGAATAACCTCTCTGGGGAGACAAAGACAACATCTAGAATAACCTCTCTGGGGAGACAAAGACAACATCTAGAATACCCTCTCTGGGGGGACAAAGACAACATCTAGAATACACTCTCTGGGGGGACAAAGACAACATCTAGAATACACTCTCTGGGGGGACAAAGACAACATCTAGAATACAACATCTAGAATACAACATCTAGAATACCCTCTCTGGGGGGACAAAGACAACATCTAGAATACAACATCTAGAATACCCTCTCTGGGGGGACAAAGACAACATCTAGAATACAACATCTAGAATACACTCTCTGGGGGGACAAAGACAACATCTAGAATACAACATCTAGAATACCCTCTCTGGGGGGACAAAGACAACATCTAGAATACAACATCTAGAATACCCTCTCTGGGGGGACAAAGACAACATCTAGAATACCCTCTCTGGGGGGACAAAGACAACATCTAGAATACCCTCTCTGGGGAGACAAAGACAACATCTAGAATACCCTCTCTGGGGGGACAAAGACAACATCTAGAATACCCTCTCTGGGGGGACAAAGACAACATCTAGAATACCCTCTCTGGGGAGACAAAGACAACATCTAGAATACCCTCTCTGGGGGGACAAAGACAACATCTAGAATAACCTCTCTGGGGGGACAAAGACAACATCTAGAATACACTCTCTGGGGGGACAAAGACAACATCTAGAATACAACATCTAGAATACCCTCTCTGGGGGGACAAAGACAACATCTAGAATACCCTCTCTGGGGGGACAAAGACAACATCTAGAATACAACATCTAGAATACCCTCTCTGGGGGGACAAAGACAACATCTAGAATACCCTCTCTGGGGGGACAAAGACAACATCTAGAATACACTCTCTGGGGGGACAAAGACAACATCTAGAATACAACATCTAGAATACCCTCTCTGGGGGGACAAAGACAACATCTATAATACCCTCTCTGGGGAGACAAAGACAACATCTAGAATACAACATCTAGAATACCCTCTCTGGGGAGACAAAGACAACATCTAGAATACAACATCTAGAATACCCTCTCTGGGGGGACAAAGACAACATCTAGAATACAACATCTAGAATACAACATCTAGAATACAACATCTAGAATAACCTCTCTGGGGGGACAAAGACAACATCTAGAATACACTCTCTGGGGAGACAAAGACAACATCTAGAATACCCTCTCTGGGGGGACAAAGACAACATCTATAATACAACATCTAGAATACCCTCTCTGGGGGGACAAAGACAACATCTAGAATACCCCCTCTGGGGGGACAAAGACAACATCTAGAATACAACATCTAGAATACCCTCTCTGGGGAGACAAAGACAACATCTAGAATACACTCTCTGGGGGGACAAAGACAACATCTAGAATACCCTCTCTGGGGGGACAAAGACAACATCTAGAATACCCTCTCTGGGGGGACAAAGACAACATCTAGAATACCCTCTCTGGGGGGACAAAGACAACATCTAGAATACCCTCTCTTGGGGGACAAAGACAACATCTAGAATACAACATCTAGAATACCCTCTCTGGGGGGACAAAGACAACATCTAGAATACCCTCTCTGGGGGGACAAAGACAACATCTAGAATACCCTCTCTGGGGGGACAAAGACAACATCTAGAATACCCTCTCTGGGGGGACAAAGACAACATCTAGAATACCCTCTCTGGGGGGACAAAGACAACATCTAGAATACCCTCTCTGGGGAGACAAAGACAACATCTAGAATACCCTCTCTGGGGGGACAAAGACAACATCTATAATACCCTCTCTGGGGGGACAAAGACAACATCTATAATACAACATCTAGAATACCCTCTCTGGGGGGACAAAGACAACATCTAGAATACCCTCTCTGGGGGGACAAAGACAACATCTAGAATACCCTCTCTGGGGGGACAAAGACAACATCTAGAATACCCTCTCTGGGGGGACAAAGACAACATCTAGAATACAACATCTAGAATACCCTCTCTGGGGGGACAAAGACAACATCTAGAATACCCTCTCTGGGGGGACAAAGACAACATCTAGAATACCCTCTCTGGGGAGACAAAGACAACATCTATAATACAACATCTAGAATACCCTCTCTGGGGAGACAAAGACAACATCTAGAATACACTCTCTGGGGGGACAAAGACAACATCTAGAATACCCTCTCTGGGGGGACAAAGACAACATCTAGAATAACCTCTCTGGGGAGACAAAGACAACATCTAGAATAACCTCTCTGGGGAGACAAAGACAACATCTAGAATACCCTCTCTGGGGGGACAAAGACAACATCTAGAATACCCTCTCTGGGGGGACAAAGACAACATCTAGAATACCCTATCTGGGGGGACAAAGACAACATCTAGAATACCCTCTCTGGGGGGACAAAGACAACATCTAGAATACCCTCTCTGGGGGGACAAAGACAACATCTAGAATACAACATCTAGAATACAACATCTAGAATACCCTCTCTGGGGGGACAAAGACAACATCTAGAATACAACATCTAGAATACCCTCTCTGGGGGGACAAAGACAACATCTAGAATACCCTCTCTGGGGGGACAAAGACAACATCTAGAATACCCTCTCTGGGGGGACAAAGACAACATCTAGAATACAACATCTAGAATACCCTCTCTGGGGGGACAAAGACAACATCTAGAATACCCTCTCTGGGGGGACAAAGACAACATCTAGAATACCCTCTCTGGGGGGACAAAGACAACATCTAGAATAACCTCTCTGGGGAGACAAAGACAACATCTAGAATAACCTCTCTGGGGAGACAAAGACAACATCTAGAATACCCTCTCTGGGGGGACAAAGACAACATCTAGAATACACTCTCTGGGGGGACAAAGACAACATCTAGAATACACTCTCTGGGGGGACAAAGACAACATCTAGAATACAACATCTAGAATACAACATCTAGAATACCCTCTCTGGGGGGACAAAGACAACATCTAGAATACAACATCTAGAATACCCTCTCTGGGGGGACAAAGACAACATCTAGAATACAACATCTAGAATACACTCTCTGGGGGGACAAAGACAACATCTAGAATACAACATCTAGAATACCCTCTCTGGGGGGACAAAGACAACATCTAGAATACAACATCTAGAATACCCTCTCTGGGGGGACAAAGACAACATCTAGAATAACCTCTCTGGGGGGACAAAGACAACATCTAGAATACCCTCTCTGGGGGGACAAAGACAACATCTAGAATACAACATCTAGAATACACTCTCTGGGGGGACAAAGACAACATCTAGAGTACAACATCTAGAATACACTCTCTGGGGCGACAAAGACAACATCTAGAATACCCTCTCTGGGGGGACAAAGACAACATCTAGAATACCCTCTCTGGGGGGACAAAGACAACATCTAGAATACCCTCTCTGGGGGGACAAAGACAACATCTAGAATACCCTCTCTGGGGGGACAAAGACAACATCTAGAATACAACATCTAGAATACACTCTCTGGGGGGACAAAGACAACATCTAGAATACCCTCTCTGGGGGGACAAAGACAACATCTAGAATACCCTCTCTGGGGAGACAAAGACAACATCTAGAATACCCTCTCTGGGGAGACAAAGACAACATCTAGAATACCCTCTCTGGGGAGACAAAGACAACATCTAGAATACACTCTCTGGGGAGACAAAGACAACATCTAGAATACCCTCTCTGGGGAGACAAAGACAACATCTAGAGTACAACATCTAGAATACCCTCTCTGGGGGGACAAAGACAACATCTAGAATACAACATCTAGAGTACCCTCTCTGGGGGGACAAAGACAACATCTAGAGTACCCTCTCTGGGGGGACAAAGACAACATCTAGAGTACAACATCTAGAATACCCTCTCTGGGGGGGACAAAGACAACATCTAGAATACCCTCTCTGGGGAGACAAAGACAACATCTAGAATACCCTCTCTGGGGAGACAAAGACAACATCTAGAATACCCTCTCTGGGGGGACAAAGACAACATCTAGAATACCCTCTCTGGGGGGACAAAGACAACATCTAGAATACCCTCTCTGGGGAGACAAAGACAACATCTAGAATACCCTCTCTGGGGGGACAAAGACAACATCTAGAATAACCTCTCTGGGGGGACAAAGACAACATCTAGAATACACTCTCTGGGGGGACAAAGACAACATCTAGAATACAACATCTAGAATACCCTCTCTGGGGGGACAAAGACAACATCTAGAATACCCTCTCTGGGGGGACAAAGACAACATCTAGAATACAACATCTAGAATACCCTCTCTGGGGGGACAAAGACAACATCTAGAATACCCTCTCTGGGGGGACAAAGACAACATCTAGAATACACTCTCTGGGGGGACAAAGACAACATCTAGAATACAACATCTAGAATACCCTCTCTGGGGGGACAAAGACAACATCTATAATACCCTCTCTGGGGAGACAAAGACAACATCTAGAATACAACATCTAGAATACCCTCTCTGGGGAGACAAAGACAACATCTAGAATACAACATCTAGAATACCCTCTCTGGGGGGACAAAGACAACATCTAGAATACAACATCTAGAATACAACATCTAGAATACAACATCTAGAATAACCTCTCTGGGGGGACAAAGACAACATCTAGAATACACTCTCTGGGGAGACAAAGACAACATCTAGAATACCCTCTCTGGGGGGACAAAGACAACATCTATAATACAACATCTAGAATACCCTCTCTGGGGAGACAAAGACAACATCTAGAATACCCCCTCTGGGGGGACAAAGACAACATCTAGAATACAACATCTAGAATACCCTCTCTGGGGAGACAAAGACAACATCTAGAATACACTCTCTGGGGGGACAAAGACAACATCTAGAATACCCTCTCTGGGGGGACAAAGACAACATCTAGAATACCCTCTCTGGGGGGACAAAGACAACATCTAGAATACCCTCTCTGGGGGGACAAAGACAACATCTAGAATACCCTCTCTTGGGGGACAAAGACAACATCTAGAATACAACATCTAGAATACCCTCTCTGGGGGGACAAAGACAACATCTAGAATACCCTCTCTGGGGGGACAAAGACAACATCTAGAATACCCTCTCTGGGGGGACAAAGACAACATCTAGAATACCCTCTCTGGGGGGACAAAGACAACATCTAGAATACCCTCTCTGGGGGGACAAAGACAACATCTAGAATACCCTCTCTGGGGAGACAAAGACAACATCTAGAATACCCTCTCTGGGGGGACAAAGACAACATCTAGAATACCCTCTCTGGGGGGACAAAGACAACATCTATAATACCCTCTCTGGGGGGACAAAGACAACATCTATAATACAACATCTAGAATACCCTCTCTGGGGGGACAAAGACAACATCTAGAATACCCTCTCTGGGGGGACAAAGACAACATCTAGAATACCCTCTCTGGGGGGACAAAGACAACATCTAGAATACCCTCTCTGGGGGGACAAAGACAACATCTAGAATACAACATCTAGAATACCCTCTCTGGGGGGACAAAGACAACATCTAGAATACCCTCTCTGGGGGGACAAAGACAACATCTAGAATACCCTCTCTGGGGAGACAAAGACAACATCTATAATACAACATCTAGAATACCCTCTCTGGGGAGACAAAGACAACATCTAGAATACACTCTCTGGGGGGACAAAGACAACATCTAGAATACCCTCTCTGGGGGGACAAAGACAACATCTAGAATAACCTCTCTGGGGAGACAAAGACAACATCTAGAATAACCTCTCTGGGGAGACAAAGACAACATCTAGAATACCCTCTCTGGGGGGACAAAGACAACATCTAGAATACCCTCTCTGGGGGGACAAAGACAACATCTAGAATACCCTATCTGGGGGGACAAAGACAACATCTAGAATACCCTCTCTGGGGGGACAAAGACAACATCTAGAATACCCTCTCTGGGGGGACAAAGACAACATCTAGAATACAACATCTAGAATACAACATCTAGAATACCCTCTCTGGGGGGACAAAGACAACATCTAGAATACAACATCTAGAATACCCTCTCTGGGGGGACAAAGACAACATCTAGAATACCCTCTCTGGGGGGACAAAGACAACATCTAGAATACCCTCTCTGGGGGGACAAAGACAACATCTAGAATACAACATCTAGAATACCCTCTCTGGGGGGACAAAGACAACATCTAGAATACCCTCTCTGGGGGGACAAAGACAACATCTAGAATACCCTCTCTGGGGGGACAAAGACAACATCTAGAATAACCTCTCTGGGGAGACAAAGACAACATCTAGAATAACCTCTCTGGGGAGACAAAGACAACATCTAGAATACCCTCTCTGGGGGGACAAAGACAACATCTAGAATACACTCTCTGGGGGGACAAAGACAACATCTAGAATACACTCTCTGGGGGGACAAAGACAACATCTAGAATACAACATCTAGAATACAACATCTAGAATACCCTCTCTGGGGGGACAAAGACAACATCTAGAATACAACATCTAGAATACCCTCTCTGGGGGGACAAAGACAACATCTAGAATACAACATCTAGAATACACTCTCTGGGGGGACAAAGACAACATCTAGAATACAACATCTAGAATACCCTCTCTGGGGGGACAAAGACAACATCTAGAATACAACATCTAGAATACCCTCTCTGGGGGGACAAAGACAACATCTAGAATAACCTCTCTGGGGGGACAAAGACAACATCTAGAATACCCTCTCTGGGGGGACAAAGACAACATCTAGAATACAACATCTAGAATACACTCTCTGGGGGGACAAAGACAACATCTAGAGTACAACATCTAGAATACACTCTCTGGGGCGACAAAGACAACATCTAGAATACCCTCTCTGGGGGGACAAAGACAACATCTAGAATACCCTCTCTGGGGGGACAAAGACAACATCTAGAATACCCTCTCTGGGGGGACAAAGACAACATCTAGAATACCCTCTCTGGGGGGACAAAGACAACATCTAGAATACAACATCTAGAATACACTCTCTGGGGGGACAAAGACAACATCTAGAATACCCTCTCTGGGGGGACAAAGACAACATCTAGAATACCCTCTCTGGGGGGACAAAGACAACATCTAGAATACCCTCTCTGGGGGGACAAAGACAACATCTAGAATACCCTCTCTGGGGGGACAAAGACAACATCTAGAATACAACATCTAGAATACCCTCTCTGGGGGGACAAAGACAACATCTAGAATACCCTCTCTGGGGGGACAAAGACAACATCTAGAATACAACATCTAGAATACACTCTCTGGGGGGACAAAGACAACATCTAGAATACCCTCTCTGGGGGGACAAAGACAACATCTAGAATACCCTCTCTGGGGGGACAAAGACAACATCTAGAGTACCCTCTCTGGGGGGACAAAGACAACATCTAGAATAACCTCTCTGGGGGGACAAAGACAACATCTAGAATACACTCTCTGGGGGGACAAAGACAACATCTAGAATACCCTCTCTGGGGGGACAAAGACAACATCTAGAGTACCCTCTCTGGGGGGACAAAGACAACATCTAGAGTACCCTCTCTGGGGGGACAAAGACAACATCTAGAGTACAACATCTAGAATACCCTCTCTGGGGGGACAAAGACAACATCTAGAATACCCTCTCTGGGGAGACAAAGACAACATCTAGAATACCCTCTCTGGGGAGACAAAGACAACATCTAGAATACACTCTCTGGGGGGACAAAGACAACATCTATAATACAACATCTAGAATACCCTCTCTGGGGAGACAAAGACAACATCTAGAATACCCTCTCTGGGGGGACAAAGACAACATCTAGAATACCCTCTCTGGGGGGACAAAGACAACATCTAGAATAACCTCTCTGGGGGGACAAAGACAACATCTATAATACAACATCTAGAATACCCTCTCTGGGGGGACAAAGACAACATCTAGAATACACTCTCTGGGGGGACAAAGACAACATCTAGAATACAACATCTAGAATACACTCTCTGGGGGGACAAAGACAACATCTAGAATACAACATCTAGAATACCCTCTCTGGGGAGACAAAGACAACATCTAGAATACACTCTCTGGGGGGACAAAGACAACATCTAGAATACCCTCTCTGGGGGGACAAAGACAACATCTAGAATACCCTCTCTGGGGGGACAAAGACAACATCTAGAATACCCTCTCTGGGGGGACAAAGACAACATCTAGAATACCCTCTCTGGGGGGACAAAGACAACATCTAGAATACAACATCTAGAATACCCTCTCTGGGGGGACAAAGACAACATCTAGAATACCCTCTCTGGGGAGACAAAGACAACATCTAGAATACCCTCTCTGGGGGGACAAAGACAACATCTAGAATACAACATCTAGAATACCCTCTCTGGGGGGACAAAGACAACATCTAGAATACCCTCTCTGGGGGGACAAAGACAACATCTAGAATACCCTCTCTGGGGGGACAAAGACAACATCTAGAATACAACATCTAGAATACCCTCTCTGGGGGGACAAAGACAACATCTAGAATACCCTCTCTGGGGGGACAAAGACAACATCTAGAATACCCTCTCTGGGGAGACAAAGACAACATCTAGAATACCCTCTCTGGGGGGACAAAGACAACATCTATAATACAACATCTAGAATACCCTCTCTGGGGAGACAAAGACAACATCTAGAATACAACATCTAGAATACCCTCTCTGGGGAGACAAAGACAACATCTAGAATACAACATCTAGAATACCCTCTCTGGGGGGACAAAGACAACATCTAGAATACCCTCTCTGGGGGGACAAAGACAACATCTAGAATAACCTCTCTGGGGAGACAAAGACAACATCTAGAATAACCTCTCTGGGGAGACAAAGACAACATCTAGAATACAACATCTAGAATACCCTCTCTGGGGAGACAAAGACAACATCTAGAATACCCTCTCTGGGGGGACAAAGACAACATCTAGAATACCCTCTCTGGGGGGACAAAGACAACATCTAGAATACCCTCTCTGGGGGGACAAAGACAACATCTAGAATACCCTCTCTGGGGGGACAAAGACAACATCTAGAATACCCTCTCTGGGGGGACAAAGACAACATCTAGAATACCCTCTCTGGGGGGACAAAGACAACATCTAGAATACAACATCTAGAATACAACATCTAGAATAACCTCTCTGGGGAGACAAAGACAACATCTAGAATACCCTCTCTGGGGGGACAAAGACAACATCTAGAATACCCTCTCTGGGGGGACAAAGACAACATCTAGAATACCCTCTCTGGGGGGACAAAGACAACATCTAGAATACCCTCTCTGGGGGGACAAAGACAACATCTAGAATACCCTCTCTGGGGGGACAAAGACAACATCTAGAATACCCTCTCTGGGGGGACAAAGACAACATCTAGAATACAACATCTAGAATACAACATCTAGAATAACCTCTCTGGGGAGACAAAGACAACATCTAGAATACCCTCTCTGGGGGGACAAAGACAACATCTAGAATACCCTCTCTGGGGGGACAAAGACAACATCTAGAATACCCTCTCTGGGGGGACAAAGACAACATCTAGAATACAACATCTAGAATACCCTCTCTGGGGGGACAAAGACAACATCTAGAATACCCTCTCTGGGGGGACAAAGACAACATCTAGAATACCCTCTCTGGGGGGACAAAGACAACATCTAGAATACAACATCTAGAATACCCTCTCTGGGGGGACAAAGACAACATCTAGAATACAACATCTAGAATACAACATCTAGAATACCCTCTCTGGGGGGACAAAGACAACATCTATAATACAATACAACATCTATAATACAATACAACATCTAGAATACAACATCTAGAATACAACATCTATAATACAACATCTATAATACAATACAACATCTATAATACAATACAACATCTATAATACAACATCTACAATACAACATCTATAAAACAACATCTATAATACAATACAACTTCTAAAATACAACACAACATCTATAATACAATACAACATCTATAATACAATACAACATCTATAATACAATACAACATCTATAACACAACATCTATAACACAATACAACATCTATAATACAATACAACATCTATAATACAACATCTATAATACAACACAACATCTATAATACAACATCTATAATACAACACAACATCTATAATACAACATCTATAATACAATACAACATCTATAATACAATACAACATCTATAATACAACATCTATAATACAACACAACATCTATAATACAATACAACATCTATAATACAACATCTACAATACAACATCTATAATACAACATCTATAATACAATACAACATCTAAAATACAACACAACATCTATAATACAATACAACATCTATAATACAACATCTATAACACAATACAACATCTATAATACAACATCTATAATACAACACAACATCTATAATACAACATCTATAATACAACACAACATCTATAATACAACACAACATCTATAATACAATACAACATCTATAATACAATACAACATCTATAACACAATACAACATCTATAACACAATACAACATCTATAATACAACATCTATAATACAACATCTATAATACAACATCTATAATACAATACAACATCTATAATACAACATCTATAACACAATACAACATCTATAATACAACATCTATAATACAACATCTATAATACAACATCTATAATACAATACAACATCTATAATACAACATCTATAATACAATACAACATCTATAATACAATACAACATCTATAATACAATACAACATCTATAACACAATACAACATCTATAACACAATACAACATCTATAATACAACATCTATAATACAACATCTATAATACAACATCTATAATACAATACAACATCTATAATACAACATCTATAACACAATACAACATCTATAATACAACATCTATAATACAACATCTATAATACAACATCTATAATACAATACAACATCTATAATACAACATCTATAATACAATACAACATCTATAATACAATACAACATCTATAATACAATACAACATCTATAATACAACATCTATAATACAACACAACATCTATAATACAATACAACATCTATAATACAACACAACATCTATAATACAATACAACATCTATAATACAATACAACATCTATAATACAACATCTATAATACAATACAACATCTATAATACAACATCTATAATACAATACAACATCTATAATACAATACAACATCTATAATACAACATCTATAATACAATACAACATCTATAATACAATATCTATAATACAATACAACATCTATAATACAATACAACATCTATAATACAACATCTATAATACAATACAACATCTATAATACAATATCTATAATACAATACAACATCTATAACACAACATCTATAATACAATACAACATCTATAATACAACATCTATAATAGAATACAACATCTATAATACAATACAACATCTATAATACAACATCTATAATACAACATCTATAATAAAACATCTATAATACAATACAACATCTATAATACAATACAACATCTATAATACAACATCTATAATACAACATCTATAATAAAACATCTATAATACAATACAACATCTATAATATAACACAACATCTATAATACAACATCTATAATACAATACAACATCTATAATACAATACAACATCTATAATACAATACAACATCTATAATACAATACAACATCTATAATACAATACAACATCTATAATACAATACAACATCTATAATACAACATCTATAATACAACATCTATAATACAACATCTATAATACAATACAACATCTAAAATACAACACAACATCTATAATACAATACAACATCTATAATACAACATCTATAATACAATACAACATCTATAATACAACATCTATAATACAACATCAATAATACAACATCTATAATACAATACAACATCTATAATACAATACAACATCTATAATACAATACAACATCTATAATACATCTATAATACAATACAACATCTATAATACAATACAACATCTATAATACAATACAACATCTATAATACAACATCTATAATACAATACAACATCTATAATACAACATCTATAATACAACATCTATAATACAACATCTATAATACAATACAACATCTATAATACAACACAACATCTATAATACAATACAACATCTATAATACAATACAACATCTATAATACAATACAACATCTATAATACAACATCTATAATACAATACAACATCTATAATACAACATCTATAATACAACATCTATAATACAACATCTATAATACAATACAACATCTATAATACAACACAACATCTATAATACAATACAACATCTATAATACAATACAACATCTATAATACAATACAACATCTATAATACAACATCTATAATACAATACAACATCTATAATACAACATCTATAATACAACATCTATAATACAATACAACATCTATAATACAACATCTATAATACAATACAACATCTATAATACAATACAACATCTATAATACAATACAACATCTATAATACAATACAACATCTATAATACAACATCTATAATACAATACAACATCTATAATACAACATCTATAATACAACATCTATAATACAATACAACATCTATAATACAATACAACATCTATAATACAATACAACATCTATAATACAACATCTATAATACAACATCTATAATACAACACAACATCTATAATACAATATCTATAATACAACATCTATAATACAATACAACATCTATAATACAATATCTATAATACAACATCTACAATACAATACAACATCTATAATACAATACAACATCTATAATATAATACAACATCTATAATATAATACAACATCTATAATACAATATCTATAATACAACATCTATAATACAATACAACATCTATAATACAACATCTATAATACAATACAACATCTATAATACAATACAACATCTATAATACAACATCTATAATACAATATCTATAATACAACATCTATAATACAACATCTATAATACAACATCTATAATACAACATCTATAATACAACATCTATAATACAATACAACATCTATAATATAATACAACATCTATAATACAATATCTATAATACAACATCTATAATACAATATCTATAATACAACATCTATAATACAACATCTATAATACAATACAACATCTATAATACAATACAACATCTATAATACAATACAACATCTATAATATAATACAACATCTATAATACAATATCTATAATACAACATCTATAATACAACATCTATAATACAATACAACATCTATAATACAATACAACATCTATAATATAATACAACATCTATAATACAATATCTATAATACAACATCTATAATACAATATCTATAATACAACATCTATAATACAACATCTATAATACAATACAACATCTATAATACAATACAACATCTATAATACAATACAACATCTATAATATAATACAACATCTAGAATACAACATCTAGAATACAACATCTATAATACAACATCTATAATACAATACAACATCTATAATACAATACAACATCTATAATACAACATCTACAATACAACATCTATAAAACAACATCTATAATACAATACAACATCTAAAATACAACACAACATCTATAATACAATACAACATCTATAATACAATACAACATCTATAATACAATACAACATCTATAACACAACATCTATAACACAATACAACATCTATAATACAATACAACATCTATAATACAACATCTATAATACAACACAACATCTATAATACAACATCTATAATACAACACAACATCTATAATACAACATCTATAATACAATACAACATCTATAATACAATACAACATCTATAATACAACATCTATAATACAACACAACATCTATAATACAATACAACATCTATAATACAACATCTACAATACAACATCTATAATACAACATCTATAATACAATACAACATCTAAAATACAACACAACATCTATAATACAATACAACATCTATAACACAATACAACATCTATAATACAATACAACATCTATAATACAACATCTATAACACAATACAACATCTATAATACAACATCTATAATACAACACAACATCTATAATACAACATCTATAATACAACACAACATCTATAATACAACACAACATCTATAATACAATACAACATCTATAATACAATACAACATCTATAACACAATACAACATCTATAACACAATACAACATCTATAATACAACATCTATAATACAACATCTATAATACAACATCTATAATACAATACAACATCTATAATACAACATCTATAACACAATACAACATCTATAATACAACATCTATAATACAACATCTATAATACAACATCTATAATACAATACAACATCTATAATACAACATCTATAATACAATACAACATCTATAATACAATACAACATCTATAATACAATACAACATCTATAATACAACATCTATAATACAACACAACATCTATAATACAATACAACATCTATAATACAACACAACATCTATAATACAATACAACATCTATAATACAATACAACATCTATAATACAACATCTATAATACAATACAACATCTATAATACAACATCTATAATACAATACAACATCTATAATACAATACAACATCTATAATACAACATCTATAATACAATACAACATCTATAATACAATATCTATAATACAATACAACATCTATAACACAACATCTATAATACAATACAACATCTATAATACAACATCTATAATAGAATACAACATCTATAATACAATACAACATCTATAATACAACATCTATAATACAACATCTATAATAAAACATCTATAATACAATACAACATCTATAATACAATACAACATCTATAATACAACATCTATAATACAACATCTATAATAAAACATCTATAATACAATACAACATCTATAATATAACACAACATCTATAATACAACATCTATAATACAATACAACATCTATAATACAATACAACATCTATAATACAATACAACATCTATAATACAATACAACATCTATAATACAATACAACATCTATAATACAACATCTATAATACAACATCTATAATACAACATCTATAATACAATACAACATCTAAAATACAACACAACATCTATAATACAATACAACATCTATAATACAACATCTATAATACAATACAACATCTATAATACAACATCTATAATACAACATCTATAATACAATACAACATCTATAATACAATACAACATCTATAATACATCTATAATACAATACAACATCTATAATACAATACAACATCTATAATACAATACAACATCTATAATACAACATCTATAATACAATACAACATCTATAATACAACATCTATAATACAACATCTATAATACAACATCTATAATACAATACAACATCTATAATACAACACAACATCTATAATACAACATCTATAATACAATACAACATCTATAATACAATACAACATCTATAATACAACATCTATAATACAATACAACATCTATAATACAACATCTATAATACAACATCTATAATACAATACAACATCTATAATACAACATCTACAATACAATACAACATCTATAATACAATACAACATCTATAATACAATACAACATCTATAATACAATACAACATCTATAATACAACATCTATAATACAATACAACATCTATAATACAATACAACATCTATAATACAACACAACATCTATAATACAATACAACATCTATAATACAATACAACATCTATAATACAACATCTATAATACAATACAACATCTATAATACAACATCTATAATACAACATCTATAATACAATACAACATCTATAATACAATACAACATCTATAATACAATACAACATCTATAATACAACATCTATAATACAACATCTATAATACAACACAACATCTATAATACAATATCTATAATACAACATCTATAATACAATACAACATCTATAATACAATATCTATAATACAACATCTACAATACAATACAACATCTATAATACAATACAACATCTATAATATAATACAACATCTATAATACAATATCTATAATACAACATCTATAATACAATACAACATCTATAATACAACATCTATAATACAATACAACATCTATAATACAATACAACATCTATAATACAACATCTATAATACAATATCTATAATACAACATCTATAATACAACATCTATAATACAACATCTATAATACAACATCTATAATACAATACAACATCTATAATATAATACAACATCTATAATACAATATCTATAATACAACATCTATAATACAATATCTATAATACAACATCTATAATACAACATCTATAATACAACATCTATAATACAATACAACATCTATAATACAATACAACATCTATAATATAATACAACATCTATAATACAATATCTATAATACAACATCTATAATACAACATCTATAATACAATACAACATCTATAATACAATACAACATCTATAATACAACACAACATCTATAATACAATATCTATAATACAACATCTATAATACAATACAACATCTATAATACAATATCTATAATACAACATCTATAATATAATACAACATCTATAATACAACACAACATCTATAATACAATATCTATAATACAACATCTATAATACAATACAACATCTACAATACAATACAACATCTATAATACAATACAACATCTATAATACAATACAACATCTATAATACAACATCTATAATACAATACAACATCTATAATACAATACAACATTTATAATACAATACAACATCTATAATACAACATCTATAATACAATACAACATCTATAATACAATACAACATCTATAATACAATACAACATCTATAATACAACATCTATAATACAACACAACATCTATAATACAACATCTATAATACAACACAACATCTATAATACAACATCTATAATACAATACAACATCTATAATACAACATCTATAATACAATACAACATCTATAATACAACATCTATAATACAACATCTATAATACAACACAACATCTATAATATAATACAACATCTATAACACAACATCTATAATACAACATTTATAATACAACATCTATAATACAATACAACATCTATAATACAATACAACATCTATAATACAATACAACATCTATAATACAACATCTATAATACAACATCTACAATACAACACAACATCTATAATATAATACAACATCTATAACACAACATCTATAATATAATACAACATCTATAATACAACATCTATAATACAACACAACATCTATAATACAACATCTATAATACAACATCTATAATACAATACAACATCTATAATACAACATCTATAATATAATACAACATCTATAATACAACATCTATAATACAACATCTATAACACAACATCTATAATACAACATCTATAATACAACATCTATAATACAACACAACATCTATAATACAACATCTATAATACAACATCTATAATACAATACAACATCTATAATACAACATCTATAATATAATACAACATCTATAATACAACATCTATAATACAACATCTATAACACAACATCTATAATACAATACAACATCTATAATACAACATCTATAATACAACATCTATAATACAATACAACATCTATAATACAATACAACATCTATAATACAATACAACATCTATAATACAACATCTATAATACAACACAACATCTATAATACAACATCTATAATACAACACAACATCTATAATACAACATCTATAATACAATACAACATCTATAATACAATACAACATCTATAATACAATACAACATCTATAATACAACATCTATAATACAATACAACATCTATAATACAACATCTATAATACAACATCTATAATACAATACAACATCTATAATATAATACAACATCTATAATACAATACAACATCTATAATACAACATCTATAATACAACATCTATAATACAACATCTATAATACAACATCTATAATACAACATCTATAATACAACATCTATAATACAACACAACATCTATAATACAACACAACATCTATAATACAACATTTATAATACAACATCTATAATACAACATCTATAATACAACATCTATAATACAACATCTATAATACAATACAACATCTATAATATAATACAACATCTATAATACAATACAACATCTATAATATAATACAACATCTATAATACAACATCTATAATACAACACAACATCTATAATACAATACAACATCTATAATACAACATCTATAATACAATACAACATCTATAATATAATACAACATCTATAATACAACATCTATAATACAATACAACATCTATAATACAACATCTATAATACAACACAACATCTATAATACAATACAACATCTATAATACAACATCTATAATACAACATCTATAATATAATACAACATCTATAATACAACATCTATAATACAACATCTATAATACAATGCAACATCTATAATACAACATCTATAATACAATACAACATCTATAATACAACATCTATAATACAACATCTATAATATAATACAACATCTATAATACAACATCTATAATACAACATCTATAATACAACATCTATAATACAACACAACATCTATAATATAATACAACATCTATAATACAATACAACATCTATAATACAACATCTATAATACAATACAACATCTATAATACAATACAACATCTATAATACAATACAACATCTATAATACAACATCTATAATACAATACAACATCTATAATACAACACAACATCTATAATATAATACAACATCTATAATACAATACAACATCTATAATACAATACAACATCTATAATACAATACAACATCTATAATACAATACAACATCTATAATACAATACAACATCTATAATACAATACAACATCTATAATATAATACAACATCTATAACACAACATCTATAATACAATACAACATCTGTAATACAACATCTATAATACAACAGCTATAATACAATACAACAGCTATAATACAATACAACATCTATAATACAATACAACATCTATAATACAATACAACATCTATAATACAACATCTATAATACAACATCTATAATACAATACAACATCTATAATACAACATCTATAATACAACATCTATAATATAATTCAACATCTATAATACAACATCTATAATACAACATCTATAATACAACATCTATAATACAACATCTATAATACAACACAACATCTATAATATAATACAACATCTATAATACAATACAACATCTATAATACAACATCTATAATACAATACAACATCTATAATACAATACAACATCTATAATACAACATCTATAATACAATACAACATCTATAATACAACATCTATAATATAATACAACATCTATAACACAACATCTATAATACAATACAACATCTATAATACAATACAACATCTATAATACAACATCTATAATACAATACAACATCTATAATACAACATCTATAATACAACATCTATAACACAATACAACATCTATAATACAACACAACATCTATAATACAATACAACATCTATAATACAACATCTATAATACAACATCTATAATACAACATCTATAATACAATACAACATCTATAATACAATACAACATCTGTAATACAACACAACATCTATAATACAACATCTATAATACAACATCTATAATACAATACAACATCTATAATACAACATCTATAATATAATACAACATCTATAATACAACATCTATAATACAACATCTATAACACAACATCTATAATACAACATCTATAATACAACATCTATAATACAACACAACATCTATAATACAACATCTATAATACAACATCTATAATACAATACAACATCTATAATACAACATCTATAATATAATACAACATCTATAATACAACATCTATAATACAACATCTATAACACAACATCTATAATACAATACAACATCTATAATACAACATCTATAATACAACATCTATAATACAATACAACATCTATAATACAATACAACATCTATAATACAATACAACATCTATAATACAACATCTATAATACAACACAACATCTATAATACAACATCTATAATACAACACAACATCTATAATACAACATCTATAATACAATACAACATCTATAATACAATACAACATCTATAATACAATACAACATCTATAATACAACATCTATAATACAATACAACATCTATAATACAACATCTATAATACAACATCTATAATACAATACAACATCTATAATATAATACAACATCTATAATACAATACAACATCTATAATACAACATCTATAATACAACATCTATAATACAACATCTATAATACAACATCTATAATACAACATCTATAATACAACATCTATAATACAACACAACATCTATAATACAACACAACATCTATAATACAACATTTATAATACAACATCTATAATACAACATCTATAATACAACATCTATAATACAACATCTATAATACAATACAACATCTATAATATAATACAACATCTATAATACAATACAACATCTATAATATAATACAACATCTATAATACAACATCTATAATACAACACAACATCTATAATACAATACAACATCTATAATACAACATCTATAATACAATACAACATCTATAATATAATACAACATCTATAATACAACATCTATAATACAATACAACATCTATAATACAACATCTATAATACAACACAACATCTATAATACAATACAACATCTATAATACAACATCTATAATACAACATCTATAATATAATACAACATCTATAATACAACATCTATAATACAACATCTATAATACAATACAACATCTATAATACAACATCTATAATACAATACAACATCTATAATACAACATCTATAATACAACATCTATAATATAATACAACATCTATAATACAACATCTATAATACAACATCTATAATACAACATCTATAATACAACACAACATCTATAATATAATACAACATCTATAATACAATACAACATCTATAATACAACATCTATAATACAATACAACATCTATAATACAATACAACATCTATAATACAATACAACATCTATAATACAACATCTATAATACAATACAACATCTATAATACAACACAACATCTATAATATAATACAACATCTATAATACAATACAACATCTATAATACAATACAACATCTATAATACAATACAACATCTATAATACAATACAACATCTATAATACAATACAACATCTATAATACAATACAACATCTATAATATAATACAACATCTATAACACAACATCTATAATACAATACAACATCTGTAATACAACATCTATAATACAACAGCTATAATACAATACAACAGCTATAATACAATACAACATCTATAATACAATACAACATCTATAATACAATACAACATCTATAATACAACATCTATAATACAACATCTATAATACAATACAACATCTATAATACAACATCTATAATACAACATCTATAATATAATTCAACATCTATAATACAACATCTATAATACAACATCTATAATACAACATCTATAATACAACATCTATAATACAACACAACATCTATAATATAATACAACATCTATAATACAATACAACATCTATAATACAACATCTATAATACAATACAACATCTATAATACAATACAACATCTATAATACAACATCTATAATACAATACAACATCTATAATACAACATCTATAATATAATACAACATCTATAACACAACATCTATAATACAATACAACATCTATAATACAATACAACATCTATAATACAACATCTATAATACAATACAACATCTATAATACAACATCTATAATACAACATCTATAACACAATACAACATCTATAATACAACACAACATCTATAATACAATACAACATCTATAATACAACATCTATAATACAACATCTATAATACAACATCTATAATACAATACAACATCTATAATACAATACAACATCTGTAATACAATACAACATCTATAATACAACATCTATAATACAATACAACATCTATAATACAATACAACATCTATAATACAACATCTATAATACAACATCTATAATACAATACAACATCTATAATACAATACAACATCTATAATACAACATCTATAATACAACATCTATAATACAATACAACATCTATAATACAACATCTATAATACAATACAACATCTATAATACAATACAACATCTATAATACAACATCTATAATATAATACAACATCTATAATACAATATCTATAATACAATACAACATCTATAATACAATACAACATCTATAATACAACATCTACAATACAACATCTATAAAACAACATCTATAATACAATACAACATCTAAAATACAACATCTATAATACAACATCTATAATACAACATCTATAATACAATACAACATCTATAATACAATACAACATCTATAATACAACATCTATAATACAACATCTATAATACAATACAACATCTATAATACAACATCTATAATACAATACAACATCTATAATACAATACAACATCTATAATACAACATCTATAATATAATACAACATCTATAATACAATATCTATAATACAATACAACATCTATAACACAATACAACATCTATAATACAACATCTATAATACAACATCTATAATACAACACAACATCTATAATACAATACAACATCTATAATACAATACAACATCTATAATACAACATCTATAATACAACATCTATAATACAACATCTATAATACAACATCTATAATACAACATCTAGAATACAACATCTATAATACAATACAACATCTATAATACAATACAACATATATAATACAACATCTATAATACAACATCTATAATACAATACAACATCTATAATACAATACAACATCTATAATACAACACAACATCTATAATACAATACAACATCTATAATACAATACAACATCTATAATACAACATCTATAATACAATACAACATCTTTTAAGGATTATATTTGTGTTTTTGTGTGGTTGGTAACTTAAGCAACTGTCCTCACTCTGTTCTCTGTCTCTCTCTCTCTCTCTCTCTCACTCTGTCTCTCTCTCTCTCTCTCTCCCTCTTTAGCCTTCACTCTCTCTCTCTCTCTCTCTCTCTATTCCTCTCTGTCTCTCTCTCTCTCCCTCTTTAGCCTTCACTCTCTCTCTCTCTCTCTCTCTCTCTCTCTATTCCTCTCTCTCTCTCTATTCCTCTCTGTCTCTCTCTCTCTGTCTCTCTCTCTCTCTCTCTCTTCCTCTCTCTCTATTCCTCTCTCTCTATTCCTCTCTGTCTCTCTCTCTCTGTCTCTCTCCCTCTCCACCTCTCTAGCCTTCACTCTCCCCCTCTCCCCCTCTCTCCACCTCTCTAGCCTTCACTCTCTCCCTTTCTCCCTCTCTAGCCTTCACTCTCCCCCTCTCTCACCTCTCCCCCTCTCCACCTCCCTAGCCTCCACTCTCCCCCTCTCTCACCTCTCATGTCGTATAGATTCAGTCTTCCTCAGTTTCTCCTCCCATGTCTCGTTCAGCTCAGCAATGATCTTCTCAGTCTCCTAGACAACAACCCATCAGAACCCAGAATCAGACATAGTAAACTAAACTAGTAGAGACAGAAGTCTAGTACAGTAAACTAAACTAGTAGAGACAGAAGTCTAGTACAGTAAACTAGTAAACTAGTAGAGACAGAAGTCTAGCACAGTAAACTAAACTAGTAGAGACAGAAGTCTAGTACAGTAAACTAGTAGACTAGTAGAGACAGAAGTCTAGCACAGTAAACTAAACTAGTAGAGACAGAAGTCTAGTACAGTAAACTAGTAGACTAGTAGAGACAGAAGTCTAGTACAGTAAACTAGTAGACTAGTAGAGACAGAAGTCTAGCACAGTAAACTAAACTAGTAGAGACAGAAGTCTAGCACAGTAAACTAGTAAACTAGTAGAGACAGAAGTCTAGTACAGTAAACTAGTAAACTAGTAGAGACAGAAGTCTAGCACAGTAAACTAAACTAGTAGAGACAGAAGTCTAGTACAGTAAACTAGTAGACTAGTAGAGACAGAAGTCTAGTACAGTAAACTAGTAGACTAGTAGAGACAGAAGTCTAGTACAGTAAACTAAACTAGTAGAGACAGAAGTCTAGCACAGTAAACTAGTAAACTAGTAGAGACAGAAGTCTAGTACAGTAAACTAGTAGACTAGTAGAGACAGAAGTCTAGTACAGTAAACTAGTAGACTAGTAGAGACAGAAGTCTAGTACAGTAAACTAGTAGACTAGTAGAGACAGACGTCTAGTACAGTAAACTAGTAGACTAGTAGAGACAGAAGTCTAGTACAGTAAACTAGTAGACTAGTAGAGACAGAAGTCTAGCACAGTAAACTAAACTAGTAGAGACAGAAGTCTAGTACAGTAAACTAGTAGACTAGTAGAGACAGAAGTCTAGTACAGTAAACTAGTAGACTAGTAGAGACAGAAGTCTAATACAGTAAACTAGTAGACTAGTAGAGACAGAAGTCTAGTGCAGTAAACTAGTAGACTAGTAGAGACAGAAGTCTAGTACAGTAAACTAGTAGACTAGTAGAGACAGAAGTCTAGTACAGTAAACTAGTAGACTAGTAGAGACAGAAGTCTAGTACAGTAAACTAGTAGACTAGTAGAGAGAAGTCTAGTACAGTAAACTAGTAGACTAGTAGAGACAGAAGTCTAGTACAGTAAACTAGTAGACTAGTAGAGACAGAAGTCTAGCACAGTAAACTAAACTAGTAGAGACAGAAGTCTAGTACAGTAAACTAGTAGACTAGTAGAGACAGAAGTCTAGTACAGTAAACTAGTAGACTAGTAGAGACAGAAGTCTAATACAGTAAACTAGTAGACTAGTAGAGACAGAAGTCTAGTACAGTAAACTAGTAGACTAGTAGAGACAGAAGTCTAGTACAGTAAACTAGTAGACTAGTAGAGACAGAAGTCTAGTACAGTAAACTAGTAGACTAGTAGAGACAGAAGTCTAGTACAGTAAACTAGTAGACTAGTAGAGACAGAAGTCTAGTACAGTAAACTAGTAGACTAGTAGAGACAGAAGTCTAATACAGTAAACTAGTAGACTAGTAGAGACAGAAGTCTAGTACAGTAAACTAGTAGACTAGTAGAGACAGAAGTCTAGTACAGTAAACTAGTAGACTAGTAGAGACAGAAGTCTAATACAGTAAACTAGTAGACTAGTAGAGACAGAAGTCTAGTACAGTAAACTAGTAGACTAGTAGAGACAGAAGTCTAATACAGTAAACTAGTAGACTAGTAGAGACAGAAGTCTAGTACAGTAAACTAGTAGACTAGTAGAGACAGAAGTCTAGTACAGTAAACTAGTAGACTATTAGAGACAGAAGTCTAGTACAGTAAACAGATATTGTGCAAACCTCCAGTCTCTCAGCCACCTCCTCTTTACTGATGGTCTCAACAAGCTCCTCCCCTTCAGCAAAGTCCGCCGTCATGTCATCAGTCATGTGATCAGCGCCTCCGTCAGGGGTGGAGTCTTCGTCAGGGTCAGGGGCAGAGTTAGAATCTTGGGCAGGGTTTCGTGGGGCATCTGATTGGCCGTTAGCAGTGATTGACTGGTTGGTTGGCGGGCCTGAGGGGGAGGAGCCCAGAGTACTGTTGTTGTTCACCTCTCCACCTGAGAGAGAGACAGAGAGAGAGACAGAGAGAGAGACAGAGAGACAGAGAGACAGAGAGACAGAGAGAGAGAGAGAGAGAGACAGAGAGAGAGAGAGACAGAGAGAGAGAGAGAGACAGAGAGAGAGACAGAGAGACAGAGAGACAGAGAGACAGAGAGAGAGAGAGAGAGAGACAGAGAGAGAGAGAGACAGAGAGAGAGAGAGAGACAGAGAGAGAGAGAGACAGAGAGAGAGAGAGAGACAGAGAGAGAGAGAGACAGAGAGAGAGAGAGACAGAGAGAGAGAGAGAGACACAGAGAGAGAGAGAGAGAGAGAGAGAGAGACGTGTCAGAGGTCTGTGTGTTTGTTACCTGTTACAGCCAGTAGTTCAGACAGCCCCTGTGAGAACAGCAGTGTTTGTTACCTGTTACAGCCAGTAGTTCAGACAGCCCCTGTGAGAACAGCAGGTCTCTCAGTCTGTTGACTTCTTCTTTCAGTTCTCTGATCAATCTTGCGTTGGGATCCTCATTGATTATAGCATTACACCTGATCTGCTTGGCACGGTCCGCATACCTAGAGAGAGAGAGACACACATGGAGACTGATAGACAGGCACCTGGAGACTGATAGACAGACTGATAGACAGACACATGGAGACTGATAGACAGACTGATAGACAGACTGATAGACAGACACATGGAGACTGATAGACAGGCACATGGAGACTGATAGACAGACTGATAGGCAGACAAGTGGAGACTGATAGACAGACTGATAGGCAGACAAGTGGAGACTGATATACAGACATATGGAGACTGATAGACAGACTGATATACAGACACATGGAGACTGATAGACAGACTGATATACAGACAAGTGGAGACTGATAGACAGACGGATAGGCAGACAAGTGGAGACTGATATACAGACATATGGAGACTGATAGACAGACTGATATACAGACACATGGAGACTGATAGACAGACTGATATACAGACACATGGAGACTGATAGACAGACTGATATACAGACACATGGAGACTGATAGACAGACTGATAGGCAGACAAGTGGAGACTGATAGACAGACTGATAGGCAGACAAGTGGAGACTGATATACAGACTGATAGACAGACTGATAGACAGACTGATAGACAGACTGATATACAGACTGATAGGCAGACTGATAGACAGACTGATATACAGACTGATAGGCAGACTGATAGACAGACTGATATACAGACTGATAGACAGACTGATAGACAGACTGATAGACAGACTGATAGACAGACACGTGGAGACTGATAGACAGACTGATAGACAGACTGATAGACAGACTGATAGACAGACTGATATACAGACTGATATACAGACTGATATACAGAATGATATACAGACTGATAGACAGACTGATAGACAGACTGATAGACAGACTGATATACAGACTGATATACAGACTGATAGACAGACTGATATACAGACTGATATACAGACTGATAGACAGACTGATAGACAGACACATGGAGACTGATAGACAGACTGATAGACAGACTGATATACAGACTGATATACAGACTGATAGACAGACACGTGGAGACTGATATACAGACTGATATACAGACTGATAGACAGACACATGGAGACTGATAGACAGACACATGGAGACTGATATACAGACACGTGGAGACTGATATACAGACTGATAGACAGACTGATATACAGACTGATATACAGACTGATATACAGACACGTGGAGACTGATAGACAGACACACGGAGACTGATAGACAGACTGATATACAGACTGATAGACAGACACATGGAGACTGATAGACAGACACATGGAGACTGATATACAGACTGATATACAGACTGATATACAGACTGATAGACAGACACATGGAGACTGATAGACAGACTGATAGACAGACTGATAGACAGACACATGGAGACTGATAGACAGACACATGGAGACTGATATACAGACTGATATACAGACTGATAGACAGACTGATATACAGACACATGGAGACTGATAGACAGACACATGGAGACTGATATACAGACTGATAGACAGACTGATAGACAGACTGATAGACAGACACATGGAGACTGATATACAGACTGATATACAGACTGATATACAGACTGATATACAGACTGATAGACAGACTGATATACAGACACATGGAGACTGATAGACAGACACATGGAGACTGATATACAGACTGATATACAGACTGATATACAGACTGATAGACAGACACATGGAGACTGATATACAGACTGATATACAGACACATGGAGACTGATAGACAGACTGATAGACAGACTGATAGGCAGACAAGTGGAGACTGATACACAGACATATGGAGACTGATAGACAGACTGATATACAGACACATGGAGACTGATAGACAGACTGATATACAGACACATGGAGACTGATAGACAGACTGATATACAGACACATGGAGACTGATAGACAGACTGATAGGCAGACAAGTGGAGACTGATAGACAGACTGATAGGCAGACAAGTGGAGACTGATAGACAGACACGTGGAGACTGATATACAGACTGATATACAGACTGATAGACAGACTGATATACAGACTGATAGACAGACTGATAGACAGACTGATATACAGACTGATAGGCAGACTGATAGGCAGACTGATAGACAGACTGATAGACAGACTGATATACAGACTGATATACAGACTGATAGACAGACTGATATACAGACTGATAGACAGACTGATAGACAGACTGATAGACAGACACGTGGAGACTGATAGACAGACTGATAGACAGACTGATATACAGACTGATAGACAGACTGATAGACAGACTGATAGACAGACTGATAGACAGACTGATAGACAGACTGATAGACAGACTGATAGACAGACTGATAGACAGACTGATAGACAGACTGATAGACAGACTGATAGACAGACACATGGAGACTGATAGACAGACTGATAGACAGACTGATAGACAGACTGATATACAGACTGATAGACAGACTGATATACAGACTGATAGACAGACACATGGAGACTGATAGACAGACACGTGGAGACTGATATACAGACTGATATACAGACTGATATACAGACTGATATACAGACTGATAGACAGACACATGGAGACTGATAGACAGACACATGGAGACTGATATACAGACACGTGGAGACTGATATACAGACTGATAGACAGACTGATATACAGACTGATATACAGACTGATATACAGACTGATAGACAGACACATGGAGACTGATAGACAGACACGTGGAGACTGATATACAGACTGATATACAGACTGATATACAGACTGATATACAGACTGATAGACAGACACATGGAGACTGATATACAGACACGTGGAGACTGATAGACAGACACATGGAGACTGATATACAGACTGATATACAGACTGATATACAGACTGATAGACAGACACATGGAGACTGATAGACAGACTGATAGACAGACTGATAGATAGACACATGGAGACTGATAGACAGACACATGGAGACTGATAGACAGACACATGGAGACTGATATACAGACTGATATACAGACTGATAGACAGACTGATATACAGACACATGGAGACTGATAGACAGACACATGGAGACTGATATACAGACTGATATACAGACTGATATACAGACTGATAGACAGACACATGGAGACTGATAGACAGACACATGGAGACTGATATACAGACTGATATACAGACTGATATACAGACTGATTTACAGACTGATAGACAGACACATGGAGACTGATATACAGACTGATATACAGACTGATAGACAGACACATGGAGACTGATAGACAGACACATGGAGACTGATATACAGACACGTGGAGACTGACATACAGACTGATATACAGACTGATAGACAGACACATGGAGACTGATAGACAGACACATGGAGACTGATATACAGACTGATAGACAGACTGATATACAGACTGATAGACAGACACATGGAGACTGATAGACAGACTGATAGACAGACACGTGGAGACTGATATACAGACTGATATACAGACTGATATACAGACATATGGAAACTGATATACAGACTGATAGACAGACACATGGAGACTGATATACAGACTGATAGACAGACACATGGAAACTGATAGACAGACTGATAGACAGACACATGGAGACTGATATACAGACTGATAGACAGACACGTGGAGACTGATATACAGACAGAGAGACTGATGTGGAGGGTTGAGTAGATAGCGACAGACTGATGTGGAGGGTTGAGTGGACAGAGAGACTGATGTGGAGGGTTGAGTGGACAGAGAGAGAGAGACTGATGTGGAGGGTTGAGTGGTTAGAGACAGAGAGACTGATGTGGAGGGTTGAGTGGACAGAGAGATTGATGTGGAGGGTTGAGTGGTTAGAGACAGAGAGACTGATGTGGAGGGTTGAGTGGACAGAGAGACTGATGTGGAGGGTTGAGTGGACAGAGACAGAGAGACTGATGTGGAGGGTTGAGTGGTTAGAGACAGAGAGACTGATGTGGAGGGTTGAGTGGACAGAGAGACTGATGTGGAGGGTTGAGTAGATAGAGACAGACAGACTGATGTGGAGGGTTGAGTGGTTAGAGACAGAGAGACTGATGTGGAGGGTTGAGTGGATAGAGAGACTGATGTGGAGGGTTGAGTGGACAGAGACAGAGAGACTGATGTGGAGGGTTGAGTGGTTAGAGAGACTGATGTGGAGGGTTGAGTGGTTAGAGACAGAGAGACTGATGTGGAGGGTTGAGTGGTTAGAGACAGAGAGACTGATGTGGAGGGTTGAGTGGTTAGAGACAGAGAGACTGATGTGGAGGGTTGAGTGGTTAGAGAGACTGATGTGGAGGGTTGAGTGGTTAGAGACAGAGAGACTGATGTGGAGGGTTGAGTGGACAGAGACAGAGAGACTGATGTGGAGGGTTGAGTGGTTAGAGACAGAGAGACTGATGTGGAGGGTTGAGTGGTTAGAGACAGAGAGACTGATGTGGAGGGTTGAGTGGACAGAGACAGAGAGACTGATTTGGAGGGTTGAGTGATTAGAGACAGAGAGACTGATGTGGAGGGTTGAGTGGACAGAGAGACTGATGTGGAGGGTTGAGTGGACAGAGAGACTGATGTGGAGGGTTGAGTGGTTAGAGACAGAGAGACTGATGTGGAGGGTTGAGTGGTTAGAGACAGAGAGACTGATGTGGAGGGTTGAGTGGTTAGAGACAGAGAGACTGATGTGGAGGGTTGAGTGGTTAGAGACAGAGAGACTGATGTGGAGGGTTGAATGGTTAGAGACAGAGAGACTGATGTGGAGGGTTGAGTGGACAGAGACAGAGAGACTGATGTGGAGGGTTGAGTGGACAGAGACAGAGAGACTGATGTGGAGGGTTGAGTGGTTAGAGACAGAGAGACTGATGTGGAGGGTTGAGTGGACAGAGACTGATGTGGAGGGTTGAGTGGTTAGAGACAGACTGATGTGGAGGGTTGAGTGGACAGAGACAGAGAGACTGATGTGGAGGGTTGAGTGGACAGAGACAGAGAGACTGATGTGGAGGGTTGAGTGGTTAGAGACAGAGAGACTGATGTGGAGGGTTGAGTGGACAGAGAGACTGATGTGGAGGGTTGAGTGGTTAGAGACAGAGAGACTGATGTGGAGGGTTGAGTGGACAGAGAGACTGATGTGGAGGGTTGAGTGGACAGAGACAGAGAGACTGATGTGGAGGGTTGAGTAGACAGAGACAGAGAGACTGATGTGGAGGGTTGAGTGGTTAGAGACAGAGAGACTGATGTGGAGGGTTGAGTGGACAGAGACAGAGAGACTGATGTGGAGGGTTGAGTGGACAGAGACAGAGAGACTGATGTGGAGGGTTGAGTGGTTAGAGACAGAGAGACTGATGTGGAGGGTTGAGTGGATAGAGACAGAGAGACTGATGTGGAGGGTTGAGTGGTTAGAGACAGAGAGACTGATGTGGAGGGTTGAGTGGTTAGAGACAGAGAGACTGATGTGGAGGGTTGAGTGGTTAGAGACAGAGAGACTGATGTGGAGGGTTGAGTGGTTAGAGACAGAGAGACTGATGTGGAGGGTTGAGTGGACAGAGAGACTGATGTGGAGGGTTGAGTGGTTAGAGACAGAGAGACTGATGTGGAGGGTTGAGTGGACAGAGAGACTGATGTGGAGGGTTGAGTGGATAGAGAGACTGATGTGGAGGGTTGAGTGGACAGAGAGACTGATGTGGAGGGTTGAGTAGATAGAGACAGAGAGACTGATGTGGAGGGTTGAGTGGTTAGAGACAGAGAGACTGATGTGGAGGGTTGAGTGGTTAGAGACAGAGAGACTGATGTGGAGGGTTGAGTGGTTAGAGACAGACTGATGTGGAGGGTTGAGTGGACAGAGACAGTGAGACTGATGTGGAGGGTTGAGTGGTTAGAGACAGAGAGACTGATGTGGAGGGTTGAGTGGTTAGAGACAGAGAGACTGATGTGGAGGGTTGAGTGGACAGAGAGACTGATGTGGAGGGTTGAGTAGATAGAGACAGAGAGACTGAAGTGGAGGGTTGAGTGGACAGAGAGACTGATGTGGAGGGTTGAGTGGTTAGAGAAAGACTGATGTGGAGGGTTGAGTGGACAGAGAGACTGATGTGGAGGGTTGAGTGGACAGAGACAGAGAGACTGATGTGGAGGGTTGAGTGGTTAGAGACAGAGAGACTGATGTGGAGGGTTGAGTGGACAGAGACAGAGAGACTGATGTGGAGGGTTGAGTGGACAGAGACAGAGAGACTGATGTGGAGGGTTGAGTGGTTAGAGAGACTGATGTGGAGGGTTGAGTGGTTAGAGACAGAGAGACTGATGTGGGGGGTTGAGTGGTTAGAGAGACTGATGTGGAGGGTTGAGTGGTTAGAGACAGAGAGACTGATGTGGAGGGTTGAGTGGACAGAGAGACTGATGTGGAGGGTTGAGTGGTTAGAGACAGAGAGACTGATGTGGAGGGTTGAGTAGACAGAGAGACTGATGTGGAGGGTTGAGTAGACAGAGACAGAGAGACTGATGTGGAGGGTTGAGTGGTTAGAGACAGAGAGACTGATGTGGAGGGTTGAGTGGACAGAGACAGAGAGACTGATGTGGAGGGTTGAGTGGACAGAGACAGAGAGACTGATGTGGAGGGTTGAGTGGTTAGAGACAGAGAGACTGATGTGGAGGGTTGAGTGGATAGAGACAGAGAGACTGATGTGGAGGGTTGAGTGGTTAGAGACAGAGAGACTGATGTGGAGGGTTGAGTGGACAGAGACAGAGAGACTGATGTGGAGGGTTGAGTGGTTAGAGAGACTGATGTGGAGGGTTGAGTGGTTAGAGACAGAGAGACTGATGTGGAGGGTTGAGTGGTTAGAGACAGAGAGACTGATGTGGAGGGTTGAGTGGTTAGAGACAGAGAGACTGATGTGGAGGGTTGAGTGGACAGAGACAGAGAGACTGATGTGGAGGGTTGAGTGGACAGAGAGACTGATGTGGAGGGTTGAGTAGTTAGAGACAGAGAGACTGATGTGGAGGGTTGAGTGGACAGAGACAGAGAGACTGATGTGGAGGGTTGAGTGGTTAGAGACAGAGAGACTGATGTGGAGGGTTGAGTGGACAGAGAGACTGATGTGGAGGGTTGAGTGGACAGAGACAGAGAGACTGATGTGGAGAGTTGAGTGGTTAGAGACAGAGAGAGTGATGTGGAGGGTTGAGTGGACAGAGAGACTGATGTGGAGGGTTGAGTGGATAGAGAGACTGATGTGGAGGGTTGAGTGGACAGAGAGACTGATGTGGAGGGTTGAGTGGTTAGAGACAGAGAGACTGATGTGGAGGGTTGAGTGGACAGAGACAGAGAGACTGATGTGGAGGGTTGAGTGGATAGAGAGACTGATGTGGAGGGTTGAGTGGACAGAGAGACTGATGTGGAGGGTTGAGTGGTTAGAGAGACTGATGTGGAGGGTTGAGTGGTTAGAGACAGAGAGACTGATGTGGAGGGTTGAGTGGTTAGAGACAGAGAGACTGATGTGGAGGGTTGAGTGGTTAGAGACAGAGAGACTGATGTGGAGGGTTGAGTGGTTAGAGACAGACAGACTGATGTGGAGGGTTGAGTGGACAGAGACAGAGAGACTGATGTGGAGGGTTGAGTGGTTAGAGACAGAGAGACTGATGTGGAGGGTTGAGTGGACAGAGAGACTGATGTGGAGGGTTGAGTGGACAGCGAGACTGATGTGGAGGGTTGAGTGGACAGAGACAGAGAGACTGATGTGGAGGGTTGAGTGGTTAGAGACAGAGAGACTGATGTGGAGGGTTGAGTGGTTAGAGACAGACTGATGTGGAGGGTTGAGTGGACAGAGAGACTGATGTGGAGGGTTGAGTGGACAGAGACAGAGAGACTGATGTGGAGGGTTGAGTGGACAGAGAGACTGATGTGGAGGGTTGAGTGGTTAGAGACAGAGAGACTGATGTGGAGGGTTGAGTGGTTAGAGACAGAGAGACTGATGTGGAGGGTTGAGTGGACAGAGACAGAGAGACTGATGTGGAGGGTTGAGTGGTTAGAGACAGAGAGACTGATGTGGAGGGTTGAGTGGTTAGAGACAGAGAGACTGATGTGGAGGGTTGAGTGGTTAGAGACAGAGAGACTGATGTGGAGGGTTGAGTGGACAGAGAGACTGATGTGGAGGGTTGAGTGGTTAGAGACAGAGAGACTGATGTGGAGGGTTGAGTGGACAGAGACAGAGAGACTGATGTGGAGGGTTGAGTGGTTAGAGACAGAGAGACTGATGTGGAGGGTTGAGTGGACAGAGACAGAGAGACTGATGTGGAGGTTTGAGTGGTTAGAGACAGAGAGACTGATGTGGAGGGTTGAGTGGACAGAGACAGAGAGACTGATGTGGAGGGTTGAGTGGACAGAGAGACTGATGTGGAGGGTTGAGTGGTTAGAGACAGAGAGACTGATGTGGAGGGTTGAGTAGATAGAGACAGACTGATGTGGAGGGTTGAGTGGTTAGAGACAGAGAGACTGATGTGGAGGGTTGAGTGGACAGAGAGACTGATGTGGAGGGGTGAGTGGACAGAGAGACTGATGTGGAGGGTTGAGTGGACAGAGAGACTGATGTGGAGGGTTGAGTGGTTAGAGACAGAGAGACTGATGTGGAGGGTTGAGTGGTTAGAGACAGAGAGACTGATGTGGAGGGTTGAGTGGACAGAGACAGAGAGACTGATGTGGAGGGTTGAGTGGACAGAGAGACTGATGTGGAGGGTTGAGTGGTTAGAGACAGAGAGACTGATGTGGAGGGTTGAGTAGATAGAGACAGACTGATGTGGAGGGTTGAGTGGTTAGAGACAGAGAGACTGATGTGGAGGGTTGAGTGTACAGAGAGACTGATGTGGAGGGGTGAGTGGACAGAGAGACTGATGTGGAGGGTTGAGTGGACAGAGAGACTGATGTGGAGGGTTGAGTGGTTAGAGACAGAGAGACTGATGTGGAGGGTTGAGTGGTTAGAGACAGAGAGACTGATGTGGAGGGTTGAGTGGTTAGAGACAGAGAGACTGATGTGGAGGGTTGAGTGGACAGAGACAGAGAGACTGATGTGGAGGGTTGAGTGGTTAGAGACAGAGAGACTGATGTGGAGGGTTGAGTGGTTAGAGACAGAGAGACTGATGTGGAGGGTTGAGTGGACAGAGACAGAGAGACTGATGTGGAGGGTTGAGTAGATAGAGACAGAGAGACTGATGTGGAGGGTTGAGTGGTTAGAGACAGAGAGACTGATGTGGAGGGTTGAGTGGTTAGAGACAGAGAGACTGATGTGGAGGGTTGAGTGGTTAGAGACAGAGAGACTGATGTGGAGGGTTGAGTGGACAGAGACAGAGAGACTGATGTGGAGGGTTGAGTGGTTAGAGACAGAGAGACTGATGTGGAGGGTTGAGTGGACAGAGACAGAGAGACTGATGTGGAGGGTTGAGTGGTTAGAGACAGAGAGACTGATGTGGAGGGTTGAGTGGACAGAGAGACTGATGTGGAGGGTTGAGTGGACAGAGACAGAGAGACTGATGTGGAGGGTTGAGTAGATAGAGACAGAGAGACTGATGTGGAGGGTTGAGTGGTTAGAGACAGAGAGACTGATGTGGAGGGTTGAGTGGTTAGAGACAGAGAGACTGATGTGGAGGGTTGAGTGGACAGAGAGACTGATGTGGAGGGTTGAGTGGACAGAGACAGAGAGACTGATGTGGAGGGTTGAGTGGACAGAGACAGAGAGACTGATGTGGAGGGTTGCGTGGACAGAGAGACTGATGTGGAGGGTTGAGTGGATAGAGAGACTGATGTGGAGGGTTGAGTGGTTAGAGACAGAGAGACTGATGTGGAGGGTTGAGTGGTTAGAGACAGAGAGACTGATGTGGAGGGTTGAGTGGTTAGAGACAGAGAGACTGATGTGGAGGGTTGAGTGGTTAGAGACAGAGAGACTGATGTGGAGGGTTGAGTGGTTAGAGACAGAGAGACTGATGTGGAGGGTTGAGTGGACAGAGACAGAGAGACTGATGTGGAGGGTTGAGTGGTTAGAGACAGAGAGACTGATGTGGAGGGTTGAGTGGTTAGAGACAGAGAGACTGATGTGGAGGGTTGAGTGGTTAGAGACAGAGAGACTGATGTGGAGGGTTGAGTAGACAGAGAGACTGATGTGGAGGGTTGAGTGGTTAGAGACAGAGAGACTGATGTGGAGGGTTGAGTGGACAGAGAGACTGATGTGGAGGGTTGAGTGGACAGAGACAGAGAGACTGATGTGGAGGGTTGAGTGGTTAGAGACAGACTGATGTGGAGGGTTGAGTGGACAGATAGACTGATGTGGAGGGTTGAGTGGTTAGAGACAGAGAGACTGATGTGGAGGGTTTAGTGGACAGAGAGACTGATGTGGAGGGTTGAGTGGCCAGAGAGACTGATGTGGAGGATTGAGTGGTTAGAAACAGAGAGACTGATGTGGAGGGTTGAGTAAATAGAGACAGAGAGACTGATGTGGAGGGTTGAGTGGACAGAGAGACTGATGTGGAGGGTTGAGTGGACAGAGAGACTGATGTGGAGGGTTGAGTGGTTAGAGACAGAGAGACTGATGTGGAGGGTTGAGTAGATAGAGAGACTGATGTGGAGGGTTGAGTGGTTAGAGACAGAGAGACTGATGTGGAGGGTTGAGTGGTTAGAGACAGAGAGACTGATGTGGAGGGTTGAGTGGACAGAGACAGAGAGACTGATGTGGAGGGTTGAGTGGTTAGAGACAGAGAGACTGATGTGGAGGGTTGAGTGGACAGAGAGACTGATGTGGAGGGTTGAGTGGACAGAGAGACTGATGTGGAGGGTTGAGTGGACAGAGAGACTGATGTGGAGGGTTGAGTAGATAGAGACAGAGAGGGAGAGAGGGAGAGATGTCTACCTGAGTGTACTGAGTGTTTCTTCATAGTTAATGTCTGCTGGACTGAGAGCTGCTATCATCGCTGTCCTGGAGTTACCACCTGACACAGAGAGACAGGTTTATATATCACATAGACCCCCCCCTCCATCCATCCTCTGTCCTGGAGTTACCATAGAGACAGAGAGACAGGTTTATATATCACATAGACCCCCCCCTCCATCCATCCTCTGTCCTGGAGTTACCATAGAGACAGAGAGACAGGTTTATATATCACATAGACCCCCCCTCCATCCATCCTCTGTCCTGGAGTTACCATAGAGACAGATAAATGTCCAGCAGGACTCTCACCTAGGTTCTCTTTCAGTAGCCAGGTGAGGACCGAGTCTCTGTAGGGGATAAAGTCGGACTTCCTCTTCTTACTGCTCTGCATTTCAGCCAGAGCAGAGATGACCTTCCCCAGCGTGGTGAGAGACTTGTTGATGTTAGCGCCTTCCTTCAACCTCAAGCCCTTTGCCCCCGACGAGTCGGCTCTCTCACTACCAGCTAGGTCCACCAGACTCACCTTACTGACCTGGAGAGAATAACATGGTTAATACCTGACCCCTGACCTCTAGGTCCACCAGACTCACCTTACTGACCTGGAGACAATAACATGGTTAACCCCTGACCTCTAGGTCCACCAGACTCACCTTACTGACCTGGAGAGAATAACATGGTTAACCCCTGACCTCTAGGTCCACCAGACTCACCTTACTGACCTGGAGACAATAACATGGTTAACCCCTGACCTCTAGGTCCACCAGACTCACCTTACTGACCTGGAGAGAATAACATGGTTAATACCTAACCCCTGACCTCTAGGTCCACCAGACTCACCTTACTGACCTGGAGAGAATAACATGGTTAATACCTGACCCCTGACCTCTAGGTCCACCAGACTCACCTTACTGACCTGGAGACAATAACATGGTTAATACCTGACCCCTGACCTCTAGGTCCACCAGACTCACCTTACTGACCTGGAGACAATAACATGGTTAACCCCTGACCTCTAGGTCCACCAGACTCACCTTACTGACCTGGAGAGAATAACATGGTTAATACCTGACCCCTGACCTCTAGGTCCACCAGACTCACCTTACTGACCTGGAGACAATAACATGGTTAATACCTGACCCCTGACCTCTAGGTCCACCAGACTCACCTTACTGACCTGGAGAGAATAACATGGTTAATACCTGACCCCTGACCTCTAGGTCCACCAGACTCACCTTACTGACCTGGAGACAATAACATGGTTAATACCTGACCCCTGACCTCTAGGTCCACCAGACTCACCTTACTGACCTGGAGACAATAACATGGTTAATACCTGACCCCTGACCTCTAGGTCCACCAGACTCACCTTACTGACCTGGAGACAATAACATGTTTAACCCCTGACCCCTGACCTCTAGGTCCACCAGACTCACCTTACTGACCTGGAGACAATAACATGGTTAACCCCTGACCTCTAGGTCCACCAGACTCACCTTACTGACCTGGAGACAATAACATGGTTAACCCCTGACCCCTGACCTCTAGGTCCACCAGACTCACCTTACTGACCTGGAGACAATAACATGGTTAACCCCTGACCTCTAGGTCCACCAGACTCACCTTACTGACCTGGAGACAATAACATGGTTAATACCTAACCCCTGACCTCTAGGTCCACCAGACTCACCTTACTGACCTGGAGACAATAACATGGTTAATACCTGACCCCTGACCTCTAGGTCCACCAGACTCACCTTACTGACCTGGAGACAATAACATGGTTAATACCTGACCCCTGACCTCTAGGTCCACCAGACTCACCTTACTGACCTGGAGACAATAACATGGTTAATACCTGACCCCTGACCTCTAGGTCCACCAGACTCACCTTACTGACCTGGAGACAATAACATGGTTAACCCCTGACCTCTAGGTCCACCAGACTCACCTTACTGACCTGGAGACAATAACATGGTTAATACCTGACCCCTGACCTCTAGGTCCACCAGACTCACCTAACTGACCTGGAGACAATAACATGGTTAATACCTGACCCCTGACCTCTAGGTCCACCAGACTCACCTAACTGACCTGGAGACAATAACATGGTTAATACCTAACCCCTGACCTCTAGGTCCACCAGACTCACCTTACTGACCTGGAGACAATAACATGGTTAATACCTGACCCCTGACCTCTAGGTCCACCAGACTCACCTTACTGACCTGGAGACAATAACATGGTTAACCCCTGACCTCTAGGTCCACCAGACTCACCTTACTGACCTGGAGACAATAACATGGTTAACCCCTGACCCCTGACCTCTAGGTCCACCAGACTCACCTTACTGACCTGGAGACAATAACATGGTTAACCCCTGACCTCTAGGTCCACCAGACTCACCTTACTGACCTGGAGACAATAACATGGTTAATACCTAACCCCTGACCTCTAGGTCCACCAGACTCACCTTACTGACCTGGAGACAATAACATGGTTAACCCCTGACCTCTAGATCCACCAGACTCACCTTACTGACCTGGAGACAATAACATGGTTAACCCCTGACCTCTAGGTCCACCAGACTCACCTTACTGACCTGGAGACAATAACATGGTTAACCCCTGACCTCTAGGTCCACCAGACTCACCTTACTGACCTGGAGACAATAACATGGTTAATACCTGACCTCTAGGTCCACCAGACTCACCTTACTGACCTGGAGACAATAACATGGTTAACCCCTGACCCCTGACCTCTAGGTCCACCAGACTCACCTTACTGACCTGGAGACAATAACATGGTTAACCCCTGACCTCTAGGTCCACCAGACTCACCTTACTGACCTGGAGACAATAACATGGTTAATACCTGACCCCTGACCTCTAGGTCCACCAGACTCACCTTACTGACCTGGAGACAATAACATGGTTAACCCCTGACCTCTAGGTCCACCAGACTCACCTTACTGACCTGGAGACAATAACATGGTTAACCCCTGACCTCTAGGTCCACCAGACTCACCTTACTGACCTGGAGACAATAACATGGTTAATACCTGACCCCTGACCTCTAGGTCCACCAGACTCACCTTACTGACCTGGAGACAATAACATGGTTAATACCTGACCTCTAGGTCCACCAGACTCACCTTACATTCCTACCAGCTCCTCTTCCTCATCACCAGAGTTAAAGTACATTCCTACCAGCCCCCCCCCTCCTCATCACCAGAGTTAAAGTACATTCCTACCAGCCCCCCCCCTCCTCTTCCTCATCACCAGAGTTAAAGTACATTCCTACCAGCCCCCCCCCCTCCTCATCACCAGAGTTAAAGTACATTCCTACCAGCCCCCCCCCCCCTCCTCATCACCAGAGTTAAAGTACATTCCTACCAGCCCCCCCCCCCCTCCTCATCACCAGAGTTAAAGTACATTCCTACCAGCCCCCCCCCCCCCCCCCCCCACCCCCCCCCCACCCTCCTCATCACCAGAGTTAAAGTACATTCCTACCAGCCCCCCCCCCCCCCCCCCCCTACTACCTTCTCCGTGTCCAGGGAGGTGTTGGTCTCTTTGTTTCACACCAACACCTAAACACACCTAACACACACACCTTACACACACACACACACCTTACACACACACCTAAACACACCTAACACACACACCTTACACACACACACCTTACACACACGCCTAAACACACCTAACACACACACCTAACACACACACCTAACACACACACCTTATACACCTAACACACACACCTAACACACACACACCTTATACACCTAACACACACACCTAACACACACACACCTTATACACCTAACACACACACCTTATACACCTAACACACACACCTAACACACACACACCTTATACACCTAACACACACACACCTTATACACCTAACACACACACCTAACACACACACCTAACACACACACCTTATACACCTAACACACACACCTAACACACACACACCTTATACACCTAACACACACACCTTATACACCTAACACACACACCTAACACACACACACCTTATACACCTAACACACACACCTTATACACCTAACACACACACCTAACACACACACCTAACACACACACCTTATACACCTAACACACACACCTAACACACACACCTAACACACACACCTTATACACCTAACACACACACCTTTCACACACACCTAACACACACACCTAACACACACACCTAACACACACACCTAACACACACACCTTACACACACACCTTATACACCTAACACACACACCTAACACACACACCTTATACACCTAACACACACACCTAACACACACACCTAACACACACACCTTATACACCTAACACACACACACCTAACACACACACCTTACACACACACCTTATACACCTAACACACACACCTAACACACACACCTTATACACCTAACACACACACCTAACACACACACCTTATACACCTAACACACACACCTAACACACACACCTAACACACACACCTTATACACCTAACACACACACCTAACACACACACCTAACACACACACCTTATACACCTAACACACACACCTAACACACACACCTAACACACACACCTAACACACACACCTAACACACACACCTTATACACCTAACACACCCACCTAACACACACACCTAACACACACACCTTATACACCTAACACACACACCTAACACACACACCTAACACACACAACTTATACACCTAACACACACACCTAACACACACACCTTATACACCTAACACACCCACCTGACACACACACCTTATACACCTAACACACACACCTAACACACACACCTAACACACACACCTAACACACACACCTAACACACACACCTTATACACCTAACACACACACCTAACACACACACCTAACACACACACCTAACACACACACCTTATACACCTAACACACCCACCTAACACACACACCTAACACACACACCTTATACACCTAACACACACACCTAACACACACACCTAACACACACAACTTATACACCTAACACACACACCTAACACACACACCTTATACACCTAACACACACACCTAACACACACACCTTATACACCTAACACACACACCTAACACACACACCTAACACACACACCTAACACACACACCTAACACACACACCTAACACACACACCTAACACACACACCTAACACCCCTTGTCTGTCTGAATACTGTATTATTATAGTGTGTTTGTACCTTCTCCGTGTCCAGGCTGGTGAGTTGGTCTCTTCGTTTCTGTGTGAACACGATGGTGAAGACGGCGTGGGAACGACTAGACGTCTCATTCATATTTGTTGCTGCCACCGTCCTGAAATCAATACCAATCAATCAATATATCAATATCAATATATCAATCAACAAGAAATCCCTCATTGAACACACACACACCCCACCGTCCTGAAATCAATAACACAACTAGTTAATATATCAATCAGTCAGTCAACTAGTTAATATACCAATCAGTCAACTAGATAATATACCAATCAGTCAGTCAACTAGTTAATATATCAATCAGTCAGTCAACTAGTTAATATATCAATCAGTCAACTAGTTAATATGCCAATCAGTCAGTCAACTAGTTAATATACCAATCAGTCAGTCAACTAGTTAATATACCAATCAGTCAGTCAACTAGTTAATATACCAATCAGTCAGTCAACTAGTTAATATACCAATCAGTCAACTAGTTAATATATCAATCAGTCAGTCAACTAGTTAATATACCAATCAGTCAGTCAACTAGATAATATACCAATCAGTCAGTCAACTAGTTAATATACCAATCAGTCAGTCAACTAGTTAATATACCAATCAGTCAGTCAACTAGTTAATATACCAATCAGTCAGTCAACTAGTTAATATATCAATCAGTCAGTCAACTAGATAATATACCAATCAGTCAGTCAACTAATTAATATACCAATCAGTCAGTCAACTAGTTAATATACCAATCAGTCAGTCAACTAGTTAATATACCAATCAGTCAACTAGTTAATATACCAATCAGTCAACTAGTTAATATACCAATCAGTCAACTAGTTAATATACCAATCAGTCAGTCAACTAGTTAATATACCAATCAGTCAGTCAACTAGTTAATATACCAATCAGTCAGTCAACTAGTTAATATATCAATCAGTCAGTCAACTAGTGTATATATCAATCAGTCAACTAGTTAATATACCAATCAGTCAGTCAACTAGTTAATATACCAATCAGTCAGTCAACTAGTTAATATACCAATCAGTCAGTCAACTAGTTAATATACCAATCAGTCAGTCAACTAGTTAATATACCAATCAGTCAGTCAACTAGTTAATATATCAATCAGTCAGTCAACTAGTTAATATATCAATCAGTCAACTAGTTAATATGCCAATCAGTCAGTCAACTAGTTAATATACCAATCAGTCAGTCAACTAGTTAATATACCAATCAGTCAGTCAACTAGTTAATATACCAATCAGTCAGTCAACTAGTTAATATACCAATCAGTCAGTCAACTAGTTAATATACCAATCAGTCAGTCAACTAGTTAATATACCAATCAGTCAACTAGTTAATATATCAATCAGTCAGTCAACTAGTTAATATACCAATCAGTCAGTCAACTAGTTAATATATCAATCAGTCAGTCAACTAGATAATATACCAATCAGTCAGTCAACTAGATAATATACCAATCAGTCAGTCAACTAGTTAATATACCAATCAGTCAGTCAACTAGTTAATATACCAATCAGTCAACTAGTTAATATATCAATCAGTCAGTCAACTAGTTAATATACCAATCAGTCAGTCAACTAGTTAATATACCAATCAGTCAACTAGTTAATATATCAATCAGTCAGTCAACTAGTTAATATACCAATCAGTCAGTCAACTAGTTAATATACCAATCAGTCAGTCAACTAGTTAATATACCAATCAGTCAGTCAACTAGTTAATATACCAATCAGTCAACTAGTTAATATACCAATCAGTCAACTAGTTAATATACCAATCAGTCAGTCAACTAGTTAATATACCAATCAGTCAGTCAACTAGATAATATACCAATCAGTCAGTCAACTAGTTAATATATCAATCAGTCAGTCAACTAGTTAATATACCAATCAGTCAGTCAACTAGTTAATATACCAATCAGTCAGTCAACTAGTTAATATATCAATCAGTCAGTCAACTAGATAATATACCAATCAGTCAGTCAACTAATTAATATACCAATCAGTCAGTCAACTAGTTAATATACCAATCAGTCAGTCAACTAGTTAATATACCAATCAGTCAGTCAACTAGTTAATATACCAATCAGTCAACTAGTTAATATACCAATCAGTCAGTCAACTAGATAATATACCAATCAGTCAGTCAACAAGTTAATATACCAATCAGTCAGTCAACTAGTTAATATATCAATCAGTCAGTCAACTAGTGTATATATCAATCAGTCAACTAGTTAATATACCAATCAGTCAGTCAACTAGTTAATATACCAATCAGTCAGTCAACTAGTTAATATATCAATCAGTCAACTAGTTAATATACCAATCAGTCAGTCAACTAGTTAATATACCAATCAGTCAGTCAACTAGTTAATATACCAATCAGTCAGTCAACTAGTTAATATACCAATCAGTCAGTCAACTAGTTAATATATCAATCAGTCAGTCAACTAGTTAATATATCAATCAGTCAACTAGTTAATATGCCAATCAGTCAGTCAACTAGTTAATATACCAATCAGTCAGTCAACTAGTTAATATACCAATCAGTCAGTCAACTAGTTAATATACCAATCAGTCAACTAGTTAATATATCAATCAGTCAGTCAACTAGTTAATATACCAATCAGTCAGTCAACTAGATAATATACCAATCAGTCAGTCAACTAATTAATATACCAATCAGTCAGTCAACTAGTTAATATACCAATCAGTCAACTAGTTAATATACCAATCAGTCAGTCAACTAGTTAATATACCAATCAGTCAGTCAACTAGTTAATATACCAATCAGTCAACTAGTTAATATATCAATCAGTCAGTCAACTAGTTAATATACCAATCAGTCAGTCAACTAGATAATATACCAATCAGTCAGTCAACTAGTTAATATACCAATCAGTCAGTCAACTAGTTAATATACCAATCAGTCAGTCAACTAGTTAATATACCAATCAGTCAGTCAACTAGTTAATATATCAATCAGTCAGTCAACTAGATAATATACCAATCAGTCAGTCAACTAATTAATATACCAATCAGTCAGTCAACTAGTTAATATACCAATCAGTCAGTCAACTAGTTAATATACCAATCAGTCAGTCAACTAGTTAATATACCAATCAGTCAACTAGTTAATATACCAATCTGTCAGTCAACTAGTTAATATACCAATCAGTCAGTCAACTAGTTAATATATCAATCAGTCAGTCAACTAGATAATATACCAATCAGTCAGTCAACTAGATAATATACCAATCAGTCAGTCAACTAGTTAATATATCAATCAGTCAGTCAACTAGTTAATATACCAATCAGTCAGTCAACTAGTTAATATATAAATCAGTCAGTTAACTAGTTAATATACCAATCAGTCAGTCAACTAGTTAATATATCAATCAGTCAGTCAACTAGTTAATATATCAATCAGTCAGTCAACTAGTTAATATACCAATCAGTCAGTCAACTAGTTAATATACCAATCAGTCAGTCAACTAGTTAATATACCAATCAGTCAGTCAACTAGTTAATATACCAATCAGTCAGTCAACTAGTTAATATACCAATCAGTCAGTCAACTAGTTAATATACCAATCAGTCAGTCAACTAGTTAATATACCAATCAGTCAGTCAACTAGTTAATATACCAATCAGTCAGTGAACTAGTTAATATACCAATCAGTCAGTCAACTAGTTAATATACCAATCAGTCAGTCAACTAGTTAATATACCAATCAGTCAACTAGTTAATATATCAATCAGTCAGTCAACTAGATAATATACCAATCAGTCAGTCAACTAGTTAATATACCAATCAGTCAGTCAACTAGTTAATATACCAATCAGTCAGTCAACTAGTTAATATATCAATCAGTCAACTAGTTAATATACCAATCAGTCAACTAGTTAATATACCAATCAGTCAGTCAACTAGTTAATATACCAATCAGTCAGTCAAATAGATAATATACCAATCAGTCAGTCAACTAGTTAATATACCAATCAGTCAACTAGTTAATATACCAATCAGTCAGTCAACTAGTTAATATATCAATCAGTCAGTCAACTAGTGTATATATCAATCAGTCAACTAGTTAATATACCAATCAGTCAGTCAACTAGTTAATATACCAATCAGTCAGTCAACTAGTTAATATACCAATCAGTCAACTAGTTAATATACCAATCAGTCAGTCAACTAGTTAATATATCAATCAGTCAGTGAACTAGTTAATATACCAATCAGTCAGTCAACTAGTTAATATACCAATCAGTCAGTCAACTAGTTAATATATCAATCAGTCAGTCAACTAGTTAATATACCAATCAGTCAGTTAACTAGTTAATATATCAATCAGTCAGTGAACTAGTTAATATACCAATCAGTCAGTCAACTAGTTAATATACCAATCAGTCAGTCAACTAGTTAATATATCAATCAGTCAGTCAACTAGATAATATACCAATCAGTCAGTCAACTAGTTAATATACCAATCAGTCAGTCAACTAGTTAATATACCAATCAGTCAGTCAACTAGTTAATATACCAATCAGTCAGTCAACTAGTTAATATACCAATCAGTCAGTCAACTAGTTAATATACCAATCAGTCAGTCAACTAGTTAATATACCAATCAGTCAGTCAACTAGTTAATATACCAATAAGTCAGTCAACTAGTTAATATACCAATCAGTCAGTCAACTAGTTAATATACCCAATCTGCTTTCACCAATATATCCTCAATCTATAGAACTAATGGGTCCTGGTTCTGTAGTAATAGTATAGTATATATAGTAACCTGATCTGAGCCAGAATGGGTCCCGGTTCTGTAGTAATAGTATAGTATATATAGTAACCTGATCTGAGCCAGAATGGGTCCCGGTTCTGTAGTAATAGTATAGTATATATAGTAACCTGATCTGAGCCAGAATGGGTCCCGGTTCTGTAGTAATAGTATAGTATATATAGTAACCTGATCTGAGCCAGAATGGGTCCCGGTTCTGTAGTAATAGTATAGTATATATAGTAACCTGATCTGAGCCAGAATGGGTCCCGGTTCTGTAGTAATAGTATAGTATATATAGTAACCTGATCTGAGCCAGAATGGGTCCCGGTTCTGTAGTAATAGTATAGTATATATAGTAACCTGATCTGAGCCAGAATGGGTCCCGGTTCTGTAGTAATAGTATAGTATATATAGTAACCTGATCTGAGCCAGAATGGGTCCCGGTTCTGTAGTAATAGTATAGTATATATAGTAACCTGATCTGAGCCAGAATGGGTCCCGGTTCTGTAGTAATAGTATAGTATATATAGTAACCTGATCTGAGCCAGAATGGGTCCCGGTTCTGTAGTAATAGTATAGTATATATAGTAACCTGATCTGAGCCAGAATGGGTCCCGGTTCTGTAGTAATAGTATAGTATATATAGTAACCTGATCTGAGCCAGAATGGGTCCCGGTTCTGTAGTAATAGTATAGTATATATAGTAACCTGATCTGAGCCAGAATGGGTCCCGGTTCTGTAGTAATAGTATAGTATATATAGTAACCTGATCTGAGCCAGAATGGGTCCCGGTTCTGTAGTAATAGTATATATAGTAACCTGATCTGAGCCAGAATGGGTCCCGGTTCTGTAGTAATAGTATAGTATATATAGTAACCTGATCTGAGCCAGAATGGGTCCCGGTTCTGTAGTAATAGTATAGTATATATAGTAACCTGATCTGAGCCAGAATGGGTCCCGGTTCTGTAGTAATAGTATAGTATATATAGTAACCTGATCTGAGCCAGAATGGGTCCCGGTTCTGTAGTAATAGTATAGTATATATAGTAACCTGATCTGAGCCAGAATGGGTCCCGGTTCTGTAGTAATAGTATAGTATATATAGTAACCTGATCTGAGCCAGAATGGGTCCCGGTTCTGTAGTAATAGTATAGTATATATAGTAACCTGATCTGAGCCAGAATGGGTCCCGGTTCTGTAGTAATAGTATAGTATATATAGTAACCTGATCTGAGCCAGAATGGGTCCCGGTTCTGTAGTAATAGTATATATAGTAACCTGATCTGAGCCAGAATGGGTCCCGGTTCTGTAGTAATAGTATAGTATATATAGTAACCTGATCTGAGCCAGAATGGGTCCCGGTTCTGTAGTAATAGTATAGTATATATAGTAACCTGATCTGAGCCAGAATGGGTCCCGGTTCTGTAGTAATAGTATAGTATATATAGTAACCTGATCTGAGCCAGAATGGGTCCCGGTTCTGTAGTAATAGTATAGTATATATAGTAACCTGATCTGAGCCAGAATGGGTCCCGGTTCTGTAGTAATAGTATAGTATATATAGTAACCTGATCTGAGCCAGAATGGGTCCCGGTTCTGTAGTAATAGTATAGTATATATAGTAACCTGATCTGAGCCAGAATGGGTCCCGGTTCTGTAGTAATAGTATAGTATATATAGTAACCTGATCTGAGCCAGAATGGGTCCCGGTTCTGTAGTAATAGTATAGTATATATAGTAACCTGATCTGAGCCAGAATGGGTCCCGGTTCTGTAGTAATAGTATAGTATATATAGTAACCTGATCTGAGCCAGAATGGGTCCCGGTTCTGTAGTAATAGTATAGTATATATAGTAACCTGATCTGAGCCAGAATGGGTCCCGGTTCTGTAGTAATAGTATAGTATATATAGTAACCTGATCTGAGCCAGAATGGGTCCCGGTTCTGTAGTAATAGTATAGTATATATAGTAACCTGATCTGAGCCAGAATGGGTCCCGGTTCTGTAGTAATAGTATAGTATATATAGTAACCTGATCTGAGCCAGAATGGGTCCCGGTTCTGTAGTAATAGTATAGTATATATAGTAACCTGATCTGAGCCAGAATGGGTCCCGGTTCTGTAGTAATAGTATAGTATATATAGTAACCTGATCTGAGCCAGAATGGGTCCCGGTTCTGTAGTAATAGTATAGTATATATAGTAACCTGATCTGAGCCAGAATGGGTCCCGGTTCTGTAGTAATAGTATAGTATATATAGTAACCTGATCTGAGCCAGAATGGGTCCCGGTCCTGTAGTAATAGTATAGTATATATAGTAACCTGATCTGAGCCAGAATGGGTCCCGGTTCTGTAGTAATAGTATAGTATATATAGTAACCTGATCTGAGCCAGAATGGGTCCTGGTTCTGTAGTAATAGTATAGTATATATAGTAACCTGATCTGAGCCAGAATGGGTCCCGGTTCTGTAGTAATAGTATAGTATATATAGTAACCTGATCTGAGCCAGAATGGGTCCCGGTTCTGTAGTAATAGTATATATAGTAACCTGATCTGAGCCAGAATGGGTCCCGGTTCTGTAGTAATAGTATAGTATATATAGTAACCTGATCTGAGCCAGAATGGGTCCCGGTTCTGTAGTAATAGTATAGTATATATAGTAACCTGATCTGAGCCAGAATGGGTCCCGGTTCTGTAGTAATAGTATAGTATATATAGTAACCTGATCTGAGCCAGAATGGGTCCCGGTTCTGTAGTAATAGTATAGTATATATAGTAACCTGATCTGAGCCAGAATGGGTCCTGGTTCTGTAGTAATAGTAGTATATATAGTAACCTGATCTGAGCCAGAATGGGTCCCGGTTCTGTAGTAATAGTATAGTATATATAGTAACCTGATCTGAGCCAGAATGGGTCCCGGTTCTGTAGTAATAGTATAGTATATATAGTAACCTGATCTGAGCCAGAATGGGTCCCGGTTCTGTAGTAATAGTATAGTATATATAGTAACCTGATCTGAGCCAGAATGGGTCCCGGTTCTGTAGTAATAGTATAGTATATATAGTAACCTGATCTGAGCCAGAATGGGTCCCGGTTCTGTAGTAATAGTATAGTATATATAGTAACCTGATCTGAGCCAGAATGGGTCCCGGTTCTGTAGTAATAGTATAGTATATATAGTAACCTGATCTGAGCCAGAATGGGTCCCGGTTCTGTAGTAATAGTATAGTATATATAGTAACCTGATCTGAGCCAGAATGGGTCCCGGTTCTGTAGTAATAGTATAGTATATATAGTAACCTGATCTGAGCCAGAATGGGTCCCGGTTCTGTAGTAATAGTATAGTATATATAGTAACCTGATCTGAGCCAGAATGGGTCCCGGTTCTGTAGTAATAGTATAGTATATATAGTAACCTGATCTGAGCCAGAATGGGTCCCGGTTCTGTAGTAATAGTATAGTATATATAGTAACCTGATCTGAGCCAGAATGGGTCCCGGTTCTGTAGTAATAGTATAGTATATATAGTAACCTGATCTGAGCCAGAATGGGTCCCGGTTCTGTAGTAATAGTATAGTATATATAGTAACCTGATCTGAGCCAGAATGGGTCCCGGTTCTGTAGTAATAGTATAGTATATATAGTAACCTGATCTGAGCCAGAATGGGTCCCGGTTCTGTAGTAATAGTATAGTATATATAGTAACCTGATCTGAGCCAGAATGGGTCCCGGTTCTGTAGTAATAGTATAGTATATATAGTAACCTGATCTGAGCCAGAATGGGTCCCGGTTCTGTAGTAATAGTATAGTATATATAGTAACCTGATCTGAGCCAGAATGGGTCCCGGTTCTGTAGTAATAGTATAGTATATATAGTAACCTGATCTGAGCCAGAATGGGTCCCGGTTCTGTAGTAATAGTATAGTATATATAGTAACCTGATCTGAGCCAGAATGGGTCCCGGTTCTGTAGTAATAGTATAGTATATATAGTAACCTGATCTGAGCCAGAATGGGTCCCGGTTCTGTAGTAATAGTATAGTATATATAGTAACCTGATCTGAGCCAGAATGGGTCCCGGTTCTGTAGTAATAGTATAGTATATATAGTAACCTGATCTGAGCCAGAATGGGTCCCGGTTCTGTAGTAATAGTATAGTATATATAGTAACCTGATCTGAGCCAGAATGGGTCCCGGTTCTGTAGTAATAGTATAGTATATATAGTAACCTGATCTGAGCCAGAATGGGTCCCGGTTCTGTAGTAATAGTATAGTATATATAGTAACCTGATCTGAGCCAGAATGGGTCCCGGTTCTGTAGTAATAGTATAGTATATATAGTAACCTGATCTGAGCCAGAATGGGTCCCGGTTCTGTAGTAATAGTATAGTATATATAGTAACCTGATCTGAGCCAGAATGGGTCCCGGTTCTGTAGTAATAGTATAGTATATATAGTAACCTGATCTGAGCCAGAATGGGTCCCGGTTCTGTAGTAATAGTATAGTATATATAGTAACCTGATCTGAGCCAGAATGGGTCCCGGTTCTGTAGTAATAGTATAGTATATATAGTAACCTGATCTGAGCCAGAATGGGTCCCGGTTCTGTAGTAATAGTATATATAGTAACCTGATCTGAGCCAGAATGGGTCCCGGTTCTGCAGTAATAGTATAGTATATATAGTAACCTGATCTGAGCCAGAATGGGTCCCGGTTCTGTAGTAATAGTATAGTATATATAGTAACCTGATCTGAGCCAGAATGGGTCCCGGTTCTGTAGTAATAGTATAGTATATATAGTAACCTGATCTGAGCCAGAATGGGTCCCGGTTCTGTAGTAATAGTATAGTATATATAGTAACCTGATCTGAGCCAGAATGGGTCCCGGTTCTGTAGTAATAGTATAGTATATATAGTAACCTGATCTGAGCCAGAATGGGTCATGGTTCTGTAGTAATAGTATAGTATATATAGTAACCTGATCTGAGCCAGAATGGGTCCTGTTTCTGCAGTGAGACAGCTTGATGTACAGGACACTAGTCTATCTCCTGAATCTATCTTGTAATGCTGCATGCCAAGCAGAGAGGCATAAACCGTGATCGAACCCCTAACCCCTAACCCCTAACCCCTAACCTCTAACCACAAGGGCACTGAATTGGTATAATGATCCATCTACACACCATGTCCTGTCCTACACACCCACACACACACACACCGTTCCCTCACCTGGCTTTGTTTCCACAGTCCATTAGGTCCTGAATGTCATTGTATCCGGTTACAGCCAGTTTAGACAGATCTTCAACGTACGGTCCCATTATAGGGTGCTCCCTAACACGGAGTGTACCCTTCGATTTAGGGTTCAACAGGTCACGCACCCTCTCACAGTAGATCTCCATGTAGGACACCTGTAATAGAGTACAGACTAGTGAAGTGTGGAAGGGCAGAAGTGAAGGTCACTTAAAGGGCTTACTCGAAGGAAAGGAAGGAAGGGAGTCTAGAAGTGTGGGTGGCCATACCTCCACTGAGAAGGAGAGATCAGGGTCTGTGTTCCCAACTGTCCTCTTAAACAAATCCTCACACAGCTGGAGAGAGAGAGGGATGGGGAGATGGAGAGAGAGAGAGAGGGATGGGGAGAGAGATGGAGAGAGAGAGCGGGATGGGGAGAGAGATGGAGAGATGGAGAGAGAGAGGGATGGGGAGAGAGATGGAGAGAGAGAGGGATGGGGAGAGAGATGGAGAGAGAGAGGGATGGGGAGAGAGATGGAGAGAGAGAGAGAGAGAGAGAGAGAGCGGGATGGGGAGAGAGATGGAGAGAGAGAGAGAGGGAGAGCGGGATGGGAGAGAGATGGAGAGAGAGAGAGAGGGATGGGGAGAGAGATGGAGAGAGAGAGGGATGGGGAGAGAGATGGAGAGAGAGAGAGAGAGACAGAGAGAGAGAGGGATCGGGAGAGGGATGGGGAGAGTGATGAGAGAGAGAGCGGGATGGGGAGAGAGATGGGGAGAGAGAGAGCGGGATGGGGAGAGAGATGGAGAGAGAGAGCGGGATGGGGAGAGAGCGGGATGGGGAGAGAGATGGAGAGAGAGAGATGGGGAGAGAGCAGGATGGGGAGAGAGAGAGAGAGAGGGATGGGGAGAGAGATGGAGAGAGAGAGATGGGGAGAGAGCGAGAGAGAGAAATGGGGAGAGAGCAGGATGGGGAGAGAGAGAGAGAGAGGGATGGGGAGAGAGATGGAAAGAGAGAGATGGGGAGAGAGAGAGAGGGATGGGGAGAGAGATGGAGAGAGCGGGATGGGGAGAGAGCGGGATGGGGAGAGAGCGGGATGGGGAGAGAGAGAGAGATGGGGAGAGAGATGGGGAGAGAGATGGGGAGAGAGCGGGATGGGGAGAGAGAGAGAGATGGGGAGAGAGATGGGGAGAGAGATGGGGAGAGAGCGGGATGGGGAGAGTGATGGAGAGAGAGAGCGGGATGGGGAGAGAGATGGAGAGAGAGAGCGGGATGGGGAGAGAGATGGAGAGAGAGAGCGGGATGGGGAGAGAGATGGAGAGAGCGGGATGGGGAGAGAGCGGGATGGGGAGAGAGATGGAGAGAGAGAGAGGGATGGGGAGAGAGATGGAGAGGGAGAGAAAGATCACAATATAAACCACTTACAATAAATGGGTTTAATTCAGTTCAGTTTAGGTTGCTGTTTAAATGACTGTGAGGATGGTATATCAGAGGTCAGAGGTCAGTTACCTGTGGAATGATCCCCTCCTGTCCCTCTTCCTGCCGTCCCATCATGGTGTAACTCTTCCCTGCTCCTGGAAACAAAACAAACAGCAGATAGACAGATCAATACGTCATGAGTTTATCTACAGTTAGACAGATCAATATATCATGAGTTTATCTACAGATAGATCAATATATCATGAGTAGTATCTACAGATAGATCAATATATCATGAGTGGTATCTACAGATAGATCAATATATCATGAGTAGTATCTACAGATAGATCAATATATCATGAGTTTATCTACAGATAGATCAATATATCATGAGTAGTATCTATAGATAGACAGATCAATATACCATGAGTAGTATCTATAGATAGACAGATCAATATATCATGAGTAGTATCTACAGATAGATCAATATATCATGAGTAGTATCTATAGATAGATCAATATATCATGAGTATTATCTACAGATAGATCAATATATCATGAGTAGTATCTACAGATAGATCAATATATCATGAGTAGTATCTACAGATAGATCAATATATCATGAGTAGTATCTACAGATAGACAGATCAATATATCATGAGTAGTATCTATAGATAGATCAATATATCATGAGTAGTATCTATAGATAGATCAATATATCATGAGTAGTATCTACAGATAGACAGATCAATATATCATGAGTAGTATCTACAGATAGATCAATATATCATGAGTAGTATCTACAGATAGATCAATATATCATGAGTAGTATCTACAGATAGATCAATATATCATGAGTAGTATCTACAGATAGACAGCTCAATATATCATGAGTAGTATCTATAGATAGATAAATATATCATGAGCAGTATCTATAGATAGATCAATATATCATGAGTAGTATCTATAGACAGATCAATATATCATGAGTAGTATCTATAGATAGACAGATCAATATATCATGAGTAGTATCTATAGATAGACAGATCAATATATCATGAGTAGTATCTATAGACAGATCAATATATCACGAGTAGTATCTATAGACAGATCAATATATCATGAGTAGTATCTATAGATAGATCAATATATCATGAGTAGTATCTATAGATAGACAGATCAATATATCATGAGTAGTATCTATAGATAGACAGATCAATATATCATGAGTAGTATCTATAGACAGATCAATATACCATGAGTAGTATCTATAGATAGATAGATCAATATATCATGAGTAGTATCTATAGACAGATCAATATATCATGAGTAGTATCTACAGATAGATCAATATATCATGAGTAGTATCTATAGATAGACAGATCAATATATCATGAGTAGTATCTATAGATAGACAGATCAATATATCATGAGTAGTATCTATAGATAGACAGATCAATATATCATGAATAGTATCTACAGATAGATCAATATATCATGAGTAGTATCTACAGATAGATAGATCAATATATCATGAGTAGTATCTACAGATAGATAGATCAATATATCATGAGTAGTATCTATAGATAGATCAATATATCATGAGTAGTATCTACAGATAGATCAATATATCATGAGTAGTATCTACAGATAGATCAATATATCATGAGTAGTATCTACAGATAGATCAATATATCATGAGTAGTATCTACATATAGACAGATCAATATATCATGAGTAGTATCTACAGATAGATCAATATATCATGAGTAGTATCAATAGATAGATCAATATATCATGAGTAGTATCTACAGATAGATCAATATATCATGAGTAGTATCTACAGATAGATCAATATATCATGAGTAGTATCTACAGATAGATCAATATATCATGAGTAGTATCTACAGATAGATCAATGTATCATGAGTAGTATCTACAGATAGATCAATATATCATGAGTAGTATCTACAGATAGATCAATATATCATGAGTAGTATCTACAGATAGATCAATATATCATGAGTAGTATCTACAGATAGACAGATCAATATATCATGAGTTTATCTACAGATAGATCAATATATCATGAGTAGTATCTACAGATAGACAGATCAATATATCATGAGTAGTATCTATAGACAGATCAATATATCATGAGTAGTATCTACAGATAGATCAATATATCATGAGTAGTATCTACAGATAGCTAGATGGGTGAACCAACCTGTCTGTCCGTAGGCGAAGATACAGACATTGTATCCTTCAAAAGCATGAAGCAGCATCTCCTCCCCAATGTCCTTATAGACTTGTCTCTGGGAGGCAAATCTCTCATCCTCCGCCTGGGGGGGGGATAGGACACAACATGGTCACACAGTTACCAGATTTACTATGAAGAAGAGAGAAACTGTGGGTCCTTGGGCTCCCTGAGAGAGAATCTCACCGTGGTGTGTGACCAGTAAGAGTAGTCGAAGGTGAAACTCTTGCCTTCATTCTTGGGCTGTTTGGGGTTGGAGATGCCTGAAGAGGACAGACACGCATTAGTACACACACAGTAGTACATGCACAGAATGAGACACACACTGTGTTGATAAAGGCCTGGGGGCTGGGGTTGTGTTTCCTGAGCTGTTTGTGAACAAACACACACCCTCTAACCCCCTAGCTCAGACCCTAACCTCAACATACACCCTCTAACCCCCTAGCTCAGACCCTAACCTCAACACACACCCTCTAACCCCCTAGCTCAGACCCTAACCTCAACATACACCCTCTAACCCCCTAGCTCAGACCCTAACCTCAACACACACCCTCTAACCCCCTAGCTCAGACCCTAACCTCAACACACACCCTCTAACCCCCTAGCTCAGACCCTAACCTCAACATACACCCTCTAACCCCCTAGCTCAGACCCTCAACATACACCCTCTAACCCCTTAGCTCAGACCCTAACCTCAACACACACCCTCTAACCCCCTAGCTCAGACCCTAACCTCAACACACACCCTCTAACCCCCTAGCTCAGACCCTAACCTCAACATACACCCTCTAACCCCCTAGCTCAGACCCTAACCTCAACACACACCCTCTAACCCCCTAGCTCAGACCCTAACCTCAACACACACCCTCTAACCCCCTAGCTCAGACCCTAACCTCAACATACACCCTCTAACCCCCTAGCTCAGACCCTCAACATACACCCTCTAACCCCCTAGCTCAGACCCTAACCTCAACATACACCCTCTAACCCCCTAGCTCAGACCCTCAACATACACCCTCTAACCCCCTAGCTCAGACCCTAACCTCAACATACACCCTCTAACCCCCTTCGAACTGAACGTGCAAAATAACAGACTCTAGGGTCACATGACTGGCACAGGAATTCTGGGATTGCTACTGAGGCCTGCTCCCTGGGACGCATAAACACACACACACACTCAGACACACACACACACACACACACACACACACACACACACACACACACACACACACACACACACACACACACACACACACACACACACACACACACACACACACACACACACACACACACACACACACACACACACACACACATTTATTTATAGGCTCAGAGGTGTGCGCTTTGCTGTGATCTCTGGCACACTGATGCAACACAGAGAGCCTGATTCACTCAGCCTCACGTTACGTAACCTGTTGGGGATTTTCAGACATATTGTCTGAGCTGGGTGGAAAGTTGAATGTTCAAACGCCTTCCGAGAATAACGTACAACCAATCACCATGAAGGGAAGTGAAGGAGTGTACCCTACAGAGAGAAGGGGGGTGAAGGAGTGTACCCTACAGAGAGAAGGGAAGGAGTGTACCCTACAGAGAGAAGGGGAGTGAAGGAGTGTACCCTACAGAGAGAAGGGGAGGAGTGTACCCTACAGAGAGAAGGGGAGGAGTGTACCCTACAGAGAGAAGGGGAGGAGTGTACCCTACAGAGAGAAGGGGAGGAGTGTACCCTACAGAGAGAAGGGAAGGAGTGTACCCTACAGAGAGAAGGGGAGGAGTGTACCCTACAGAGAGAAGGGGAGGAGTGTACCCTACAGAGAGAAGGGGAGGAGTGTACCCTACAGAGAGAAGGGGAGGAGTGTACCCTACAGAGAGAAGGGGAGGAGTGTACCCTACAGAGAGAAGGGAAGGAGTGTACCCTACAGAGAGAAGGGGAGGAGTGTACCCTACAGAGAGAAGGGAAGGAGTGTACCCTACAGAGAGAAGGGGAGGAGTGTACCCTACAGAGAGAAGGGGAGGAGTGTACCCTACAGAGAGAAGGGAAGGAGTGTACCCTACAGAGAGAAGGGGAGGAGTGTACCCTACAGAGAGAAGGGAAGTGAAGGAGTGTACCCTACAGAGAGAAGGGAAGGAGTGTACCCTACAGAGAGAAGGGGAGTGAAGGAGTGTACCCTACAGAGAGAAGGGAAGTGAAGGAGTGTACCCTACAGAGAGAAGGGGAGTGAAGGAGTGTACAGACTCACATTAAACATCTCCAATCCAAAGTTAAATCTAGAATTGGCTTCCTATTTCACAACAAAGCATCCTTCACTCATGCTGCCAAACATACCCTCGTAAAACTGACTATCCTACCGATCCTTGACTTCGGTGATGTCATTTACAAAATAGCCTCCAACACTCTACTCAGCAAATTGGATGCAGTCTATCACAGTGCCAGCCGTTTTGTCACCAAAGCCCCATAT